>NC_049202.1:8225144-8510617 GCF_013347855.1 Anguilla anguilla | reverse complement strand
CCCCCCCCCCCCCCCCCCCCCCCCCCCCCCCCCCCCCCCCCCCCACCCCCGTCATCTCGCGCGGCTCTCGGCTCTGTCTTCCCGCTGACTCCGTTAGCCCGCCCTTGAACCCGCTCTTCGTTTTGATCCGGCGAACAGCAGGAGTGCTGCAGGAGCAGCGCTCTGTGGCGGCGGTCTCTCATGACCGAACGCAGAGCTCGCGCCTGAACACCGGTTACGTCTCTGCGTGCAAAACCAGCGCGTTTCACACTTTCACTAATCTCTCCTCCTAAAAAAGGCCAGGTTGAACGCAGCGCTAACATTCAGATGCTGCCTTACGCTTATTATGCGAAGTATTCGGTACCTTAATAGCCGCGACAGCCGTGATACCCGGCTATCTGACGAAAGATAGAAAGAGTCTCCTGCCAGCGTGTTTATCAGTGAATCAGTGAGGAGATTAGCTTTGTGATTGCGTGCTTTGAAAAAGGTCCGCTTCTCTGCATGGTAAAGCTTTGTTTTTTTTCCTCCCGTCTTGTTGTGAAGGATGTTTTGTACACGGTGTGCAATCCCATCGGTAACGTGCTGCGCATCGTCATATTCAAGCGGAACGGGATCCAGGCCATGGTGGAATATCCTTCTGAGTGGCCTTGTGTCGCCGTGTGTGGGCGTGTGGGGGTACGACTGGCTTTATTCATCCACGCCGGGTGACAGCGATATGCTCTGATCGCTTGTTAAAGGCCCGAATCGTTAAGGCGAGATTAAAGCCTTGACAGAGGATGATTTACTTTTGCCGCGTGGCTGAGAATGTCCCCCCCTGTGTGTGTGTGTGTGTGCTTCTGTGTGTGTGTGTGAGTGAGTGTGTTTGTGTTTCGGTGCAGCTCTGGGTCCTGTAGATGTTGGGCAGAGTTCCCAACACAGGAGCGCTGATGGGCATCGTGGGCCGCCTCTCTCTGGAGCTCAGCCTGGGGGTTAACACACCCTCACACACGCACCACACCCTCACACACACACCACACCCTCACACACGCACCACACCCTCACACACACACCACACCCACCACGCCCTCACACACGCACCACACCCACCACGCCCTCACGCACGCACCACACCCTCACGCACGCGACCACACCCTCACGCACGCGACCACACCCTCACACACACACCACACCCTCACGCACACACCACACCCTCACGCACGCGACCACACCCTCACACACACACCACACCCTCACACACACACCACACCCTCACGCACGCACCACACCCTCACACACACACCAGACCCTCACACACACACCACACCCTCACACGCACACCACACCCTCACACGCACCACACCCTTACACACACACCACACCCTCACACACACACCACACCCTCACGCACGCACCACACCCTCTCACACACACCACACCCTCACACACGCACCACACCCTCACACACACACCAGACCCTCACGCACACACCACACCCTCACACGCACCACACCCTCACGCACGCGACCACACCCTCACACACGCACCACACCCTCACACACACACCACACCCTCACATACACACCACAGCCTCACACACACACCACACCCTCACACACACACCACACCCTCACACACGCACCACACCCTCACACACACACCACGCCCTCACACACACACCCTCACACACACACCACGCCCTCACACACGCACCACACCCTCACGCACGCGACCAAACCCTCACACACGCACCACACCCTCACACACACACCACGCCCTCACACACGCACCACACCCTCACGCACGCGACCAAACCCTCACACACGCACCACACCCTCACACACACACCACACCCTCACGCACACACCACACCCTCACACACGCACCACACCCTCACACACACACCACACCCTCACGCACGCACCACACCCTCACACACACACCACACCCTCACACACACCCTCACACACACACATCACACCCTCACACACACACACCACACCCTCACACACACACATCACACCCTCACACACGCACCACACCCTCACACACGCACCACACCCTCACGCACGCACCACACACCCACACACACCACACCCTCACACACGCACCACACCATCACACACGCACCACACCCTCACACACACACCACACCCTCACACACACACCACACCCTCACACACACGCACGCACCACACCCTCACACACGCACCACACCCTCACGCACACACCCTCACACACACACCACACCCTCACACACGCACACACCCTCACACACACACCACACCCTCACATACACACCACACCCTCACACACGCACCACACCCTCACGCACACACCCTCACACACACACCACACCCTCACACACGCACACACCCTCACACACACACCACGCCCTCACACACGCACCACACCCTCACACACACACCACACCCTCACACGCACCACACCCTCACGCACGCACCACACCCTCACACACGCACACACCCTCACACACACACCACACCCTCACACACACCACACCACACCACACCCTCACGCAGTCCTCGCCCCCTCCCTCGGGATCCCCTTCCTCATGAAATATGGATGCAGGGGCAACACGGGGGAACATGACGAGATACGCCTATTCAGACAGCCTTAACTGAAGGAAATTACCTGACAACACCTGGCTTTGATGGGGTGTCAGCAGTCATTACGTTATTTTTGTGTGCTTTAGCAAGAAGCCTTTATCTCAGACCATGGACACAGCTGACAGCCACAAAGGGTATTTTTTTCTTTTTTTTATCTTATTCTCACAACTGGATATTTTCCTGAAGCAATATATTTAAAAGCCCTTGCTCAAGGGATGCATGCATGCATGCAACCTCCCATCCAGGATCTGAACACACAACCTCCACACCCAGGATCTGAACATACAACCTCCCCACCCGGGATCCGAAGCAGCGCTTCTACGGGCTAGCTCTGCCTGCCAGGGGTCCTTTCCCACTTATTTCATAAGCATCTCAGACCCATGAATTTATTATGAATGAAATACTGGGCTGAGAGCCAGAACTAAGGTAGCAGTGGATAAAATCATAACCAAAATCCCATTCCTCCCGGTGTCTATATTATCCTCCTCAGCCAATGTGGTGACTGCAGTGATCTGAGCTAGAATGTGCAGTTACACAGTTGTACTCTTACACAGACTAAAAATGGCGTCATGGTCCAAGGAGATGGAGAATGACACGTTTAGAGTAACAGGCGGACGTGCAAACACCCCATCGACCAGCAGGGGTCGCTAGAGAGCAATGAGGTGTGGATCCCTACCGACTGAACCCTCCGTAACCCTGGGAGATGCTACCGCCAATTACACATCACCCTGCGGGGCTGCCGGCCGCAGCTGGGAGAGTCGCGGTCGGGATTCGATCGCGGATAATGGGGCTCATCATTGTGACCGCGGGAAACCACGGATCTGTGTGTTTGCAGCAGTGCACCATGGGTATGGGGGGGGGGTGGGGGAGGGTTCAGTTAGCTGGGATCAACACATCTCAGCGCTCGCCAGCGACCCCCGCTGGTCAGTCGTGTGCCCGCAGTCTACCTGCTCAAGTCTACCTGCTTTAAGTACAGTATAAATTTGAGCGGTTTTCAGTACAGTATAAATGGACCTGTTTCAAGTACAGAATGAATGGAGTTGTTTTAAGTGCAGTGTGAATGAACCTGTTTTATGTACAGTGTGAATGAACCTGTTTTATGTGCAGTATAAATGGACCTGTTTTTAATACAGTAGTAGGAACGCTCCTGGTTCTTCCTTAACCGCTCTCCACGTTCGAAACGGTACAAAATGCGCAGAAGGCGAAGGCGGCGCTGAACGGGGCGGACATCTACGCCGGCTGCTGCACGCTGAAGATCGAATACGCCCGGGTAAATATGGCCGCCCCCGCACCCCTCCCGTCCGCCCCCACATCCCGTCCCGTCACTCCCCTCTTAGTGAATTTCAGAAGACACTGCATTACGTTACATTATGTTACATTACTTTACATTACATTACAATACATTACTTTACGTTACTTTACATTACATTACAATACAATACATTACATTACAGTGCATTACTTTACATTACATTACGTTACATTACATTACAGTGCATTACTTTACATTACATTACATTACATTACATTACAGCCATTTAGCAGACTCTCTTATCCAGAGCGACTTACACAACTTTTTTACATTTATACAGCTGGATATACTGGATATATACTGAAGCAATGCAGGTTAACTACCTTCCTAAAAGTCTTAAAATGGCAGTGTCCGGTCCAATCGAGCCTACGACCATTAAGTTACAAGCCCAGTTCCTTTATACCCATTATACTACACTGCCGCCATCACACTGTATGTATATCACATTGACATGAAGGCGTTTAGCTGAGGCTCTTACCCGGAGTGAGTTGCGTACCGTAAACGCGCCCGTGAAGGTTTAGACGGCGAGCCGGGACTGAGCCGAGTCAGTCAGTCACAGCCGAGCCGAGCGCTGCAGTCGGTACACAAGCCTCCCAAGACTCCGGCAAACTCCGCGGGGAGACCGAGGCCTTGATGTTGAGAGCGTGGATCTGAGCGTGTGGTGCATCTGCAGAACGTGGCGAGAAAAAACAGCCAACGGCGCTCTGTTCTGTGTGTGTGTGTGTGTGTGTGTCCCCTCCCCCAACCCCAACCCCCCCCACAGCCGACGCGCCTGAACGTCATCCGGAATGACAACGACAGCTGGGACTACACCAAGCCGTACCTCGTCAGACGAGGTAAGAGAGACCCCGCCTCCTTCCTGCGCCGCCCCGCGTCGGTTTCCCGGGATACCACCCGAACCCCCCCCACCCCCCGCCCCCGCCCCCGCCCCCGCCCCCGTGTGCATTTCGGTGTGTTTTAACCTCTTAACGAATCGCGACGAAAAGGCCCGGATGACCCGAGCGCCCATCCTTCCTCTGACGCAGTGTAACCGGTTCGGAGCCCCCCCCCCCCCCCCCCCCCCCCCCCCCAGCAGAACCCCCCCCCTTCTCCGCGCTGCGCTGACGTGCGCCGCGCGTGAAAATTCTAGAAGGAGAGGCGCTTTTCGTTCTCTCCCTCTCTCGCTTACCCTTCAAAGATTTTCCTGGGTGAATATATCTTTTTAGCGGCCTGCCCGGTCTCCGGCTCCTGATTGAGTGTGATTGTTTGTTCCAGGGTTTGCCTGCGTCAGAGGAAAATTGAGGCAATTACATGCACACAGTCACCTCCGCATTGAGTCCTGCTTTAAAAGGGAAAAAGAAACAAAACGAAAAAAGGGAGAACAATTCGGCTCATGGTAGAACTGCGGCCTGCGGATTGCTGGTAATTGAAAAGTTAGAAATAAATAAATTTTTAAAAACACCAGAGATGCACATCGTTGCTGGCGCTCCCTTTCACCGTCCTAACCTCCCCCCCCCGCCCCCACCCTCAAACCCCCTTGATCCCAAACCGGCTCTCCCCCTCCCCCCTCCTCCCGCATTGCACGCGTGCTGAGAGCAGCCGAGCCATCACTGTGACTCTCTAGCGCCCCCTAAAGGACCGGAGTGGAGGCGGAACCACAGACCTGCAGTCAAGCCAGCTGCACCATCACCACCAACATCACCGGCACAGCGAGAGAGCGAGCGTCCTTCTCCAATCAACGCACTCTCAGATCCGTACGCCTGCACCGCCCCCTCTATGACGGGGGGAACAGAGAGAGAGAGAGAGAGAGACAGACGGACGTCAGGCTGACCCACCATCGCAACTTGCCCCCCCCTCCCCTTCCCTGCCCCCCCCACCCCCTCAAAAATATGAAATGTTCAGGGACCAGACTTCCAGACTTGACACTCACCCTTACCGCATGCTTCATGCCTTCCAAATAAAAACCACCCCCTTTACCCCCCCCCCCAGAAAAAAAGAAAGACTGCCTCAGACAATCCCCAGAATCCCTGCCTTTCCCTTTCCTCCCTTGCCCAAGGACTGTGCAGCATTTTCCTCAGGCCAGTGCCCACCCCCCTCCCTGCCCCCCCTGCCCCCCCGTCCCCAGCCCCACCCCCCTTCCCGAGGGGCCGGTCGATTTCGCCAGACTTTCATTTGACACAGCTGCTGGGCCCCTATCAGCGCTGCCATCTTCTGTTTAAGAAATAATGTCGCCTGGTGTTGTGTTTGCGGGACCCGAACCCTGTCAGCTCGGGCCCCTGGCGGCCGCAGATCCGATCTGTCGATTCTGGAGCCGGTCCAGCCGGGCGCTGAAAGGGGCTTTTCATCCGGTACCAAGTCCACTTCATTCTCCGGGTGACCAGCAGGTACCGGAATGGAACCCACTTTACAAAAGGCCTCGAATTTAATCACAGGGTGCCCCCCACCCCCCACCCCCCTTAACTCCCTCGCTGTGATCCTTTCTTCCGTTTCCAATAGCGCTTTGGCGCTAACCGACGGAGAACACGCCGTCAGACTCGAGCTCATAATGGCTCTTCGTCCGGATCCGCGCAGTCGATCTGCTGAGGGCGTTCATAATTACAGCGGCTCATTTTGCCCGACTGGGGAAAAAAAAAAAGATGTTTTCATCCACGATCCGGTCCAAGTGCGTAGGGTTAGTTTGAATGTTGCGGGCGGGGAGGGGGTTGGGATGCTTAGACCCTGAGAACTGCAACCCTGCAGGGGGGATTCAGAGGCAGTCCCCCCCCCGACCCCCCCCATCTCACTTATTTAAAAGAACAGCTGTGAAATTATCATTTCTAGTGAATTCTTAGGGGAAAATCCTTCGGAATACTGATCAGTATATTCCAGTCACAACATGATGTCCCCAACTTTATTACACTTAATAATTTTTGTCATTACTGGAGGGGGTTGTTTGGCCTGTTTTGTAAAATTGGGGGTGGGGGCGGTTATAACCCCTCATAAATGACACTCTTGGTCTGTACTTGGTCCATGTTACGTAAATGTGCATTTTTAGACAGTCGGAAGCATCCCCCAGCCTTGGAATTATAAAACACAGGTCTTATGAAACACTAATGAGTGACAGGTGATGATGCCAAAAGCCAATGCTGTCACAAGCAGCCAAGGAAACTTCCAGAATCGATAAGGGTCGGATCTGAGGCTGACCTTGGCCGTTGACCTTGACCTTGACCTTGACCTTGACTTTGACTTGGGCCGTTGACTCGGACTTTGACGATCACTCAAAGTGCTTGTCGTGTTAATGATTCAGCTGTGAAGCTGTGGAATGTTTGTTCAGTTTGTATGTTTTTTTTTTTTGCTGTAACTGAAAAAAAAAAGAAATAATGTTGACTGTTGATGCTGAAACAAATGTTAATGGAGGCTCATAGGACTGAGTAAAGTCACCACGCCGGTCTGATGTGGGGTGGTGGGGGGCGTGCGGTGGGGGCGTCAGCAGGGGTCCTTTCAAAAGACAGGATCATTCGATATTTCGGCGAAAGCTCGTTAGAACGTTTCCGGGCTGCGAGATGGGAAAATTGCCCCTCGGAAAACGAGTTTGCCCCCCGCGGTGGCGTTATTTACCTCGTCTGATTTGTTCTCTCCCTCTGTCATCTGGGGGCTTTTCTTTTGCCTTGAGTTTCAGGGCGGAGGGGGAGAACGCACCCCTCTGTTCCATCGCACAGCCCGGCTCGTTTACCTCGCTCACGACCCAGGTGGGTGGGGGTTAAAAAATTATGCAGATTAACATTTTCCCACTTCCTGCTTATCTGAAAATATGCACGTGACTGTAGAGTGAACAGCATAGGCGCCTTTCTTAAAATAAGCATTGCTACTGTTTCTCACCTTCACAGTGCACTATCCAGATGCTGACCCGGGCATGGGGTTATTTTGGATGCACATTAAATTATACTGTTTCACAAAGAGACAACCGATAAGCCACAGCAGGCCAAACTGCCCCCCAGATAACCCTAAAGGGGCCCACACACGCACATACACACACACATACAGAAACACGCACACACAGACACGCATATGCACACACACACACACACACACACACGCACGTACACAAACACACGCACAGACAAACACACATTCACACACCCACACACAAACACGCACGCACGTACACAAACACACACACACACAGACAAACACATATGCACACACACACGCACAAACACACACACCCCCACACACGCATACACATACACACCCACACGCATGCACATACACACACACACAAACCTTTTGCAGTCACCATTCACAGTAACACACCTTTTCGTAGTGCGCATTTACACAGCTGTGTGTATACTGTAATTCAGGTTAAGTTCCTCACTCAGTGGTACCACAGGAACCTCTGGGATTCAAGCCCAGAGCCCCAAGCATTATATCACTCTGTCACACAAGTGCAGTGTAGCAGGAGAAAAAAATTAATGATAAAGCCAAATGCTAGCATCCCCCAGAGACTTTGTATGAAATCAGCATTTTTCTGTTTGTTTCTCTGTAATGGGAGAGGCGGGGAGTCGTCCGGAATCTTCCGTGGAGCGGCGCTGAAGTTTGTCTCCCAGTGGGAGAGGAAGAGCTTCCGCCGCAAGTTGAGAGACAAAGCGCTTTCTGCCGGGGTGGGGGTGGGGGGGCGGGGTGGGGGGGATCTTTTCTATGAGAACGGGCAGGTGTTAGATCATTGCCCCGGATGATTCCAGATGATTGTGGATCTATCCAAAACAAGCCTGCTGCTCAATAATAATAATAATAATAATAATGAGAAAAAGAGATATGAGACTAATGAAGGATTGCATTTGCTTAGAGAAGTGTGAGAGCGCGTGAAGATCTGCTAGACAGTGACCGGAGAAGTATTCGGAGTGCGATTAGTCCCCCTGTCTAGAGGCCGTGGTGTTCAGCTCGGCGGGTTAATCGTGTCTGCTGTTATAGTGGAGCGCCGTGGCTCTGAACCTACTGCCGGCCTACCCCACGTACTGTACACACATATATAGCGCCTTCTGTCTCGTAGCCCTCTCCTGGCGATGTACGGCAGCCATGTTGTGGCAAAAATGCTTGGCACACATCAGCTGAGGCAGAGAGGGAACTGAGAAAATGTCTTTAAGGGGGATGCCAGTCCTCATCGGCGTGGTAAAGTCACACCCTTGTTCCGCTACTCACATCCTCTCTCACTGCGACATCGCCCCGCCCGTCCACCCGCCCCTCGGCCGTACGAATGTTTTACGCTAGCGCGACGAGCCCGACGATGCCTCGCGGCCCTCTCTTTTACCGAGCGTTCGCCGCTCCGGTCGTAGCGATTAGCGTTAGCTTGGCGCGAGCGCAACGAGTGAAATCGAACCCCTGCCCGCTCGCTCGCCCGAGACGAACGCGTTTTAACGGTCAGCCCGACGGGCGAAATCGCCCCTGGCTACGGCTGTGTTGTCACGGTAACCCGCCGCCAGGCTCTCGCTTTTACGGCCCCTCGCTGGGCCTGCTAGCGGGCTAGCCGAGCCGCGAGCAGCGCGAGTTCCCGCCCGTGCCGCGCGGCGGGCGGAAGCAGCCGGCGGGGTGCTCTCCGTACTCAGTCCTGAGCCTCCAGGGTGTCTCTCCTCATGCTGTACTGACTGTAACGTGATGTAACACAGGTTGGTGCTTTGATGTCTTTGTGCTGAAAAAGCTTCCCCCCTTCCCCTATGGCAGTGTAAGGAAGGCCACATGACGCTATGTGATGTAACGCAAGGTACCGTTTCTTCTCCCAAAAATGTTGTAATGTTGTACCGAGTCAATGAAATGTAATGTACCTTCCGAATGTAATGCGATGTGTCTCTTCTTCAATCTGAACCAATGTGTCTTTTTTTGTAGAACTTTGAGACGTAGATTGTGGTTTGTTAGATTAAGATTAAGATTTAAGACTTTAAGCATGTGTTATTTTTTTCATTCATTTCAGAAATGCTGAAATCTGATGTGCAAGAACTGAACGTACATGCAAAAATGAAAATCACACACGATTACACACATTACTTAGTTTTATGGGGATATTTCACCCTTTCATAACGCAAGTCATTTTGTGGAGCTTACCCCATTGGATTTGCGTAGCGTGAATACTAGCAACATCAGATGCTCCTGTTGACCGTTAACAGCATCACCATTCCTCCTGTTTGTCAGGCCCTCAATTTCCAATTTCACTGAACAAAATTAATAGTTTTAAAGCACAAACTAACTATGGAGGATAATAGATCCATAAAAGAGAGTGCTAAGGTCAAAGGTTATCTGTTTGTATTGATATCCGATGGATTGTCAATGTTTTATTTCCTTATAAAAGAAAATTAAGATCTGGCCAAAAGTTTTGTTATTTAAGGGTATGTATCCTTGTGCACAATAAGATTCACATAGACGCGTATATTATAATGAATCAAACTACAACTCGCTGTATTTCTACGTAGTAGCCAGAAACTCTGAAAACACTTCCTTTATTTAGAGAACTATTTTAACCTAAACATGAATACAGCTTATCAGCTCAAAAAAAAAAAAACAGATTAAGAAGAAAATATTGCATTGATCTAGTGTCCTCCGTAGTTCATCTGTGCTTGAAAAACTCAATTTTGATAAGGTCCTGAAAATGAATGGGAGTGAATTAGGAGCCTGACACCCAGGGGGACCAGCAATGGCACAGATCAGCAGGAGCATCTGCTGCTCACTTTCACACTGTGCAAACAGAACCGGGGGTTCGGCTCCACAAAAGCGCTCGTTATAAACGGGTAAAATCTCCCTTTTAAAGACGACCGCACCGTGGTCAGTGTGTGAATAGATCCCGTTTGCTCAGTGGAAAGTGGTCAGTGTGTCCCTTGTGAGGCGTTCCCCCCTTTCGAAAACCTGTGCGGTTTCTTTTCCTCTTCAGACTGTCTCGTGGTTTGCTCTGTGAAAGTTTCACTCTGGTCTCCCTGTTCCCCTGGGCTAAAGGTTGCTGAAATGTAGGGACACGGTTCTTTGATATGCTCCATGAAACAGGACAGATAGTTTTTTCTTCTGAAAATGCTGGCCACCAAGATGGGCTGTATATTATATATTTATATACTGACATATTTATATATACTGTATATTCTCACACACACACACACACATTTATTTATTTATTTATTCCCAGGTCTGTCCTGTTGCCAGCTTGTACCTTAAGAGGATTAAATTTCAGTGGCACCTAATGTGCTTTTTTTAACGTGTCAATAATTTGTCTTCTGCTCTGGGTCACTGGCCCCCCCCCTCCCCTCCATACCACTGAACTGTAATTGTGACCTTTAAAAAGCCTTTCATCCCCCTCTCCTCTCCTCTCCTCCCTCTCTCCCTCCCTCCCTCTATTCTCCCATTCCGCTGCATAAAGCAGATAGCCACCCAGCCGAATCTGTGCGTAGTCACTCGTTTGTGAAATTGGAAGAGTGTAAAATGTCAGAAAAAGGAGTCTGTTTTTTTTTTTTCTTGCCTTTGTTCACCGGTTTGCACCTGTTAGCCACAACCTTCATTGATTCCCCGTCCATCTGTGTGTGTGTGTGTGTGTGTGTGTGTGCATGGGCATGTGAATTTGTGGGGTGAGTCGGTGTGTGTGTGTGTGTGTGTGTGAGTAGGTATGTGTGTGTGTGTATTTGAGTAGGTGTGTGTGAGTAGGTGTGTGTGTACATGAGTAGGTGTGGGTGTATGTGAGTAGGTGTGTGTGTGTGTGTGTGTGTGTGTGAGTAGGTGTGTGAGTGTGTGTGTGTGTGTGTGTGTGTATGAGTTGGTGTGTGTGTATGTGAGTAGGTGTGTGTGTCGTTCCTGGCCGTGTTCTTTATTGCACGTTTGCCTTGTCCTTTATTGTGTTAAATGTGTGTTTTTCAGAGCGGGGGAAAGGGAGACAGCGGCAGGCCATCCTGGGAGCGCACCCTTCCTCTTTCAGCGACAACGGCTACGGTGAGACGCCCGTCGGCACCCCCCCTGCCCCCCCCCCCCCCCCCCCCCCCAGGGCCCAGCCCCCCCCAGGGCTCTGCCCATAGAAACGAGGGGACTCTGGCACCTTAATTACACCCTGTCAGCAGCTCCCCCGAGAGAGGAGGAGCAGACGAAGGAGAAAAACAGCAGGAGAGATGGAGAGAGAAATGAGACAAGAATGAGAGTGGGATGGAGAGCCAGAGTGAGGGAGGGATGCAGAGAGGGGGGGGAGAGAGGGAGGGATTGGGGAGAGAGAGAGAGAGAGATGGAGAGGGGGGCAGAGAGAGAGCGAGGGATTGGGGGAAGAGAGAGACGGAGGGAGGTGAGAATGAAAAAGAGGGAGAGAGATGGAGAAAAAGAATGGGAGGAGGAGAGATGGAGAGAGAGAGGCGGAGAGATGGAGAGAGAGAGGCGGAGAGATGGAGAGAGAGAGGGGGAGAGATGGAGAGAGAGAGAGAGGGAGGGAGGGAGGGAGGGAGGGAGGGAGGGAGGCAGGCGTGACTGAAGAGATGGCGGCGGAGGAAAAGAGACTGTGAAACACAACAGCCCAGCGTAGCGTGACTGAGCATCGGGGGTAATTAGGAACCTGAGTGCATCGGTGCAGAAAATGGTGTGTAATTTTGTTTCTTTTTTTTTATTCCTTTCATTTTGGGGGAGGGAGGGAGGGAGGGAGGGGGAGAGGGAACGGGGGGGCGAGGGGCCCACTGCGCTAAGAAGCCCCCCTTCTCTCAACGCTCGTCCCTGTGGCCTCTCCTTCCTCTCCAGGGCCACACTGCCCCCTGCTGCCACTTCCCAGCAATAACAGGTATAAGAGGACGTCCCATGACATCCCTGACGTGGTGGCCTACCCCCTGCCCCAAACCTCCTCTTACATGGGGCACGCCTCCAGCTCCGTCGCCATGGTGAGCGGCCTCCATCCCGCCAAGATGAACTGCACCCGCATCTTCAACCTCTTCTGTCTCTACGGCAACATCGAGAAGGTCAGGAGATTTGATGGCCTTGGAACATGGTGGGGGGTGGGGGGGGTTCGGGTGGTGAGGGGTACAATTGGGAAATTGGTTTTGAAACGCTCTGCATGGGACTACGTAATGGTCTCGTTGTCATGGCGATACTGCTCAGTCTGTTGTTTTCCAAAGGAAGTGCCGGGTTCACCTGCATCAAATCAACATTTTAAGCCATGTCCAAAAATGAGAATAAATAATATCCGCATGTATGTTAAAGAAAAGGCTGCATTGTTCATCATAAATGTATAGCACGTTGTTCACGCATCCTTTTAAACATGGTGGGTGGGTGAATGTTTGGCCATTTATAAAAAGGACTGTGCTGTATGGGACCAGTGATGATGTTGTCATGGCGTTGATGACGTTGTCATGGCGATAACGCCTGAATTTCCATTGGACCGCAGGTGAAGTTCATGAAGAGCGTGCCGGGCACCGCCCTGGTGGAGATGGGAGATGAGTACGCTGTGGACAGAGCCATTACGCACCTGAACAGCATCAAGGTGTTCACCAAGAGGCTTAACGTCTGGTGAGCAGGAACCACCCAGCACTGTGCTAAACCTCACACTACCTGTGCCAAACCTGAAACAGAAAAACTGTGCCAAACCTCACACGAACGCAGCCAACCTGTGCAAATCCTGAGCCTTAACCCACTGAGCGTTTTTGTCGTGATAACTTGGTAAAACACCGTCCGGGTGTTCATGTGGTAACCTGGCTGCATTCGGTTGAAAAGTCAAAGTTTACTAGCCGACTGGGATTTAGCCGGGCTATATCTGGGTGAAACCTGAGCTGTTTTGAGGTGAACCGAGTCCATTTATATCAAAAAACGTTTCTCAAACTAGATTTCCGTTCCTCTAGATGTCTAGATTCCGGCCTTTGCTCGCTGGGAAAGCAGGCAGACTCTCACAATGTTAGCCCCCTGCGCGCAGAGCAGAATGTTTAGTGCAGAATGGATGCTGATGGCACTCTTAACTCTGTTGTGCATGCGTATGGGCCCCGGCGGGCTCGTATGGGCCTCTGCTCAGGGGCCCACACTGCGCCGCAGTCATTAGCCGCTATTGCCCTCCTTGTGTTATGTGCTTTACATGATTTATGTCCACTGTGGAGATTCCCGTATATACCTGGGCCATGTTCCGGGCCTTAGCGGCCAAAATCGATATTTGGAACGTCGATCCTCACCCTTTGCGGACCAACAAACCCCCACCCATCGCCCCTCCTCGGCCCAGAAGAAAATAAATAAATAAATAAATAAATAAAATAAATACGAAAATATTTGCGCAGCCGCAGAGGATGATATATGTCAGGTGCGGTGAGAACATTTTTTTTAAAATTTGGCTCATTTTTATCGCTGCGCTATATTTTCTAATTAAACCCCGGCTGTACGGTGGTCGGGTGGCTCATATATTATTCATACGGCGGCGTATCGGATGACGGGATTGGTTCTCCGAGCGGGAGCCCTGAGGACAAGGACACTGGATTGAGTTTGACCCTTCCCACTTTAGAACACTTCAGCACTGTATCAGATGTATCCTAGCGCCAGGGAGTGCCTTTAAAGGGTTAACTGTTTTTTTTTTTTGTGTTCTATCGTATTAGGGTGAATAATCCCCCCCCCCCCCCCCCCCCCCCCCTTCAGAACTGTGAAAATGCATCACACATTTATTAAGCACACATACTTTTGGCTTGTAGTTAACCTGTTCTATCTGCAGGAAGGAAGGGGATCAATTATTAGTACTAGTATCAGCCAAGTACTATATTCTGTTGATCTCCCACCCGCACACACACACACACTCTCTCTTCGAAAATGCAAACTAGGAATTCAAGTGTTCTCAGGCATTCCTGCTCCCTTCAGAAGAACTTCTAAAAAAATATATTATTAAAATGTTTTCAATTTCAGTTTAATTTAGTGTAATTTAACTGCACTTGATGAAACAAACCTCTGGAGTGTTTTGTTTACATGGCTAATGCTTATTAACCGAAAGATTAATTGAAAATTTTTCCCTTGTTCTGACTTGAAGCGAAGGCAATCAGAACGCTGCCCATATGCACAAGTTTGTACTCAGTTGAGGCTTTCGGCACAATCTGATTACAGACTGCGCAAATATTCCATTTGACAGTGGAATATTGGAGCGAACGCGAGGACGGCCGGTGAGCGTATTGCTTCAGTATGTCAGTGTCTAACGGGATATTGATTAGATAATAAAAGCGCGCGCGCTGTCTCCTCGCTAAGCCGCGCTTCTGTGTGACCGCTGTACCGCGAGTGACGCCCGCGGCGGCAGAAACGCGGCGGGTCTGTTTGTAAAAACCGGCAGCACGCGAGAGCCGCGTCTAAACCCAGAGCACACAGCGCCCATCGCCGGAGCGAGTAATAAAGCAGAGGTCAAACACTTTCAATTCACCGCGAGCGCCGTAATCAAGTGAATCCTTCGAAAAATTGCCCGGTGGGAGTTTTTCTCTTCTTGTTTTCTGAAGAACGTGATTTCTTCCTCCTCAACACCGCCCCCGTCCCCCCAGGAGATCCAAGTACAGGTGTTTTTTTTCCCTTTAAGATGCTCTGCGATCTCTCTATCCTCAGGGCACCACCTTTCTCCCGTTAACAGTGGAAAAACATCGCTTATTTATCTCCATGGTGACCGTCGTTGAAGGCACATTCGGAAGCAGGCTCGTTTTTTAAAAAACTGTCCGAGGTGCTCTGGAGATACAATTTATTCGGTTTGCGTGTTTATAATAGGATGCAGACGTGGTTCCGTTTGGAATTACCACCCCCCACACACACAAGTTCGAACGTAGTTTTATTAGACGCGTCCATCCCTCTGATCGGCCCTGCAGTCATCCTCGGGGGGCATATCGATCAGCGCGTGTTTGTTTCACGGACCTTGGAGTGGGAGGGTTCGCGTAGGTGCGCGGTAGAACAGGCCCCCCAGGCGTGATGTCCTTGTCGGAACCTCCGGTGTGGAAATCGCAGCGCAGCTGCCTAACCAATGAGTTGTATTCACCGAAGTCTTTCGGGAGAATAGCCGCGTCCAAACACAGGGCTGCGGTAACGTTCCGGACCCGCTGCTGTCCTGCTGCTAGCAGACGCGGCACAAACACGCGTGCGGAATACTCAACTCTTTACCTGCTGATCAAACCGAGAATAACGCAGGGGTGCACAACTCCGGTCCTGGGAGACGGGTCTGCATGCTGGTTTTTGTTCCAACCGATGACCTTAGTTTTCTGACAGCTCTATAAACCAATCTGGTTCGCTCCTGTACGTGAGCACAGTAAAATCACAAGGTTACAACTGCAGTTTGTGGCTGTAGCTGGTACTTATACAATGTCAGAACAAGGTGTGGTTGAGCTAATTAAACCATTAAGAGCAGAAGTTGGCACAAAATCCTAAAATAGATTGGCCCTTGTGCAGCGCTTGAGTAAAGGCACTCCTGCAAGTCCTGGAGAATTTTCAACAAAAATATGTTACCAACCAAAAGTATAGAATAATATGAAAATATTCAGAAAAATCTGCAGGAATTTTGACTTGCCCTTTACGTGTGCATGATATTAGAATGGCGATACCAAAAGTACTTCGCAGGATGTAACTCCGTGAATAACTTTCCCGGTGTCTTAAAGGATTTTAAATACAGTGGGACGGCAGTATCCTTAATGGCTGGGGAAACTGGGCTTAGAGCTCCAAGGTTATGGATTCAGTTCCCCGGAGGGGGCACTGCTGCTGTACACTTAAGCAAAGTACTTAACCTGAGCTGCGTCAGTAAAAACATCCAGCCGTATAAATGGACTGCATATAAACAACGTGAGCTGTGTAAGTCTGCGTTAGAGCATGTGATGAATAGCTCCAGCATAATGTAGCGCAAGGAGGTGGTTTGGTAGTGCGGTGTAGCACAGCGAGGAAGAGGAGCTCCTGTCTTCCTCCCGTCCTTCAGCTGGCTCCTCTCTCCCTTCCCCCCCCCCCCCCCCGCAACCCCCCACAGCGTATCCAAGCAACACGCCGTCATCCCCAGCCAGGTGTTTGAGCTGGAGGACGGCACCAGCAGCTACAAGGACTTCGCCATGACCCGAAACAACCGCTTCACCAGCGCGGGGCAGGCCTCCAAAAACATCATCCAGCCGCCGTCCTGCGTGCTGCACTTCTACAACGTCCCGCCCTGCGTCACCGAGGAGGAGCTGCAGAGGGTGCGTGAGGCGTATTGGGGGGGAGGGGGGGGGGGGGGTCACTATGGCACTGGGTCTTTTGTGCTGTTAAACAGCCCCAGAAACCGTTAGATCAAAGCAGGAAAACAGACACTGCAGATTAGGCAAATTACAAAAAATGGCCACCATTTTGTCACCAGCCAGAGCCTCCCGTACTTAAGGCAGGAGTACACAACCAACAAATAATCATAATGTAATACTGGGTATCAATCTATGTTTTACACAGGGCAACCAACACATTAAAATCAAAAGGAGAGAAAACGGGAATGTTATGCCAATTGTAATGTTTTTAAAAATAGCGCTGTATATAAAATTACCGATTAGTAAAATTCACGGTAATTAAGAAGGACAGTATCTGTTCTTAAAAAGGAACAGAACAATGCTTAATGTGACGGTGGCCGTTTTTTTGTAATTTGCCTAATCTGCAGTGTCTGTTTCCCTACTTTGATCTAACGGTTCCACATGGATGTGTCATAACACTGCTTTACCAGTGATAATCAGTTGCAAATTCACAGTCGGATCAGAAGCAGTGAAATAGGGAGATGTAAGAAGTCGTCTTTTTGCAGCCTAATTGAGTGGTGGATTCAGGCTGAACATCGCCATCTAGTGGATTGACCTTTTGCTCTCCTTCTTCCTTGTTTTATTTTTTACAGTTGTGTACAGAGCACGATGTACCCGGTTTCATCAAGTTCAAAGTGTTTGACGCCAAACGTAAGTGCTCTTTTTTTTTTTTAAACTGGCAACATTGAAAAATACATTTATCACCAACCTTAAGCTACACAGCTGTAAGTTCTCAATTTAAAATCCATTTAGTTCAGATTTTAATGGCTGTCACTTAAAAAGCACAAGAGTGGGTGAACAGCCAATGGGGGAAGATTCAATGTTGTAGTGGTGACTGAATTTACCAAAGCTATTATGCTTGTTTTGTACTGTTATAATTAATGTTATATTTCTCCTAAGAGTCCTCTGACTAACCTAAAACATATATATATATACACACACAGGAGCCTTACATTTCCACACCAGTGGAAATATTTAAAAAGCAGAGACTTTAGCAGGAGGAGCTCAGCTGTGGAGGGCAGGGGGTCATGTGACATCTCCCCCGCCGGTTTCACACACACACAGCCGCACACGCTTTCATGACAGAGTCTCACCGTTTTAACGTGTGACCCCCCTCTCCCCCCCCCCCCCGCTCTTCCCCCCCCGCAGCCTGCTCAAAAACCATCTCCGGGCTGCTGGAGTTCGACAGCAAGACGCACGCCGTGGAGGTCCTGACTGTGCTGAACCATTTCCAGATCAGAATACCAAGTGAGCGTCCCGTCCCTTTCCATCGCCCGCCGATTTCTGAGCGACGCTCGCTTCCCTCCACGAAAAAACCTGCCGCGCCACTCTGACACCGAACACCGAACATTTCCACCGCCTCTCTGCAAATGTGCCACGGATTTAAAACCAGGGACAGCAAACATGTGACATATCGCACTGTTGAGACCTCGCACATTTAACATTTAAAAGCCAAACCGTATTAGAGGGGAAGCGCAGTGCAGTGTACTTAATACTGCGTGGTCTCAACAGATGCTGGTTTAAAAATATATGCTAATAAATGAGTAAGTGGATGAGGTCAGCCGTTCTGTGACGGAGAGGGGGAGAGGGACCCTGTCTGCTCAAAAACAGAAGCATACTGAACTCCATAATCATTGTAGGCTGTAAATCCTTTAATAGAGTCCATGTGGTCTCTGTTAAACCCCTCTTAAAACACTGCTCATTTGCTGTAAAACGGATGCTTGGAGAGCAGGTGTAAGGATTCAGGAATCTTCTAGAATACCACATGTACTAAATAACTTAGTACATGTGTACATAACTTGTAGAATTTTTAAATGAAATATAAATGGATGCAGTATTACATTATGAAATAATATCTAAGGAATATATTGATGACGTGGACAGAGTAAATGTGATTGTGCTGTACTATATAGCTTATGTAGAGTATAGACTCCATATTTAATATTTAAAGTTTAAATACTCAACTACAAACTCAATTCAACAACAGAGTCGTTGAGTCTGCTGAACTGGTAACGTTTTCATGTGTAGTGCGTTTTCGACAGAGTAATTACTACATGTGAAGAAGAGCGTTTGTGTAGATGGAGTCTCTTCCCTGCACTGTGGTGTACAGGAGGGGGTCTGTGTCCTCATGGGGAAGAAATAAAAAGAAACCACAAATCCCAGGGTGCAGTGCAGCCCTGAGGAGCACTTGGGAAGGGAGAAAACAAACTCCACATTTCAGTGTGATTTTAGTGCTTCTGGCCCCACTGTGCCACAGGTAACTGGTGTTCCATTAGATGTGCGGATAGCATTTTGACACAGAATAGCTACTATGCATTACCTTCAGGGATGTGAAGAGCTGTATAAATGCAACCTGTGATTATTGTTATCATTATGAAATAGCGCACACCGAGCCAATGGGGAGTTCCTAGCATGTTTCAGCTCCTCAATGCAGAACTTAAGAGATTGAGTGGCTAACGAATCCGCCAACCTTGTTTCCAAGGTGATTAATTCGCTGCCGAATAGAAGAAATCCACAGAAATCTGCACATGCTGCGGATCTCCTGTGGCTGGAGTTTAAGACCCGTCCTCCACTCCTTACCTTGCGTTCAGTATTAGGCTGTTTTCTCCGGTAGTCTTACCTGGCGAATATTAAACACTTACACAGCGCTCGCTGGATCTTCACATTAAGAGCAGACTCTTTGGAGAGAAAAGGCAGGAAGTTCAAACCTGAAGGCTTAGCCGGTGGATGCGAGCAGACACTGAGCTCTTTTCCTTTTTCCTTTTCACTCTTTCTTCCTTCAGCTGCCATTCATTTTCTTTTTCTTTTTTTATTTTGAAAGCACCCTGTCTGTTTGTTTTGTCTGTAGGATGATCGGTGCGTGGTGTGGAAAAAGACGAGCGGCTTTCAGCTCTTGTTTGGCCTAAAACGCTCTCGTTACCTGGGCCTCCTCCTACACCAGGGGGGCCTAATTGCGGTCCTGGAGGGCCGGTGTGTGCACGCAGGTTTTTGTTTCCACCAATTACCCTGGCCGAATGAACTAATTGGCTGTATACACCAACAGTGGTTCACTTGTAGATCACAGTAAAACGTTTCATATGGGCCAGAAGAACAATCTAGGGCTGTTGTAGTTGTACTTGTAGCTAAAATATCAGATGGCACAAATGTTTGGGCTAATTTATTAATTAAGGCCAGAAGTTGGAATGGAAACCAGGAACAGATATGGCCCTCCTTGCCAACCTCTGCTCTTCCCCTCTGCTCTACAACCCTTCAGGACTGCAGTTTGAGATCTCTGCTATAGACTCTGCACAGTCTGGTATCTGTTAAGGCACTGTTCCAGTGTGTGGATGGGCCCCACAGTCTGGTACCTGTTAAGGCACTGTTCCAGTGTGTGGATGGGCCCCCTGGTCTGGTACCTGTTAAGGTACTGTTCCAGTGTGTGGATGGGCCCCATAGTCTGGTACCATGGGCATAAGAACATAAACACACACACGTTTATGAAACAGGGGTAGAAGTTTAGTAAAGATGAGTAACTTCTCTAATCCTCTACAGCACAGGAAGGGCAGTCAGTCATTTGTTAGTGAATGGGAGACACAGCTGTGGCTCCATCTTGCAAAGCCGTTTATGAAAGTGCTTCTGGTTACAGTGTCACCGTTAAACCGTTTTGCTGCCCGTAATTCGTACCGACGCCTCGTGACAGAGCGTCAAGAGCGATGAAACATAAATCAGATCAAAGTAATGTGGTTACACGTGAAGACATGTGTTGATCCCTGAAATGTAGTCCTCGTGCTGACTTGTGAGAAAACAGCGTTTGATAATGAGGAGAGGTCCTTCGGCCCATCCCGAACCTGCCACATCTGTTTCCCCTCTGCAGTCGCTAAGCTCATTTATGCCGCACGCGACTGCTTTTAATTACACTGCCAGGGTCGTGTCATTGGAACGTGGGAATCACCTGTGCAGGTAAATGATACACTGTATGATCCAAAGTACCTGGGGCTGTTTTTCATGGTTTGGGCTAGGCCCCTTAGTTCCAGTAAAGGCAAATAGTAATGCTGCAGCATACAATCACATTATAGACAATTCTGTACTTCCCCAACAGTTGGGGAAGGCTCTTTCCTGTTTCAGCATGACAATGCCCCCGGGCACACTGCGCGGTCCATATAGAAATGGTTTTGTCGAGATTGGTGTGGAAGGACTTGACTGGACTGCACAGAGCCCTGACCTCAACCCTGTCCAACACCTTTGGGATCAGTTGGAGAACCAACTGTGAGCCAGGCCTAATCGTCCAATCAGTGCTCGACCTCTCTCATACTCTTCTGTCCGAATGGAAGCAAATCCCTGCTGCAATGCTCCAAACTCTAGTATAAAGCCTTTCTAGAAGGGTGGAGGTTGTTATAGAAGCAAAGGTTCGACCAACTCCATATTAATGCCCATAATTTTGCATGAGATGTTGGGTGTTAGATGTCCACATACTTTTAGCCATGGATTGTTGTGTTTTAAACAGCTCCTAGACAGAAAAAAATTCATTTATTAAGATTTTTTGTTCACTGTTTTACTGATCACAAGTGACATAGAAACAGAACAGAGACAAAGACACAGAAAATGCTTTTGTGTGGGGGCTGGCCAACCCCCCAGAACTCTGGAGCCTGTGAAGTTTGGGAACCCATGGGAGACACACCAAGCCCAAGGGTGCACACGTCTGATTTAATCTACGTGTGCCCAGTGATATTAAACTCCCAGGAATTTATATTTCGAGATCAACAGGGCCACACGCTTACAAATCATCCTTGAGCGAGTTTCTGCTTGTAATATCCTGTGAATCAACATTCCTTCCAATTTTCTAACATCAGCTTGATTTCAACTGCATGTTTCAAGGAATGTTTTATTCAAAGAACATACCGGTGTCGTCTTTGAGAGATTCTGCGTCTGTGCACATACACCCTAACTGCCTTCAAGGGTGGTTTCAAGTGGAGTCTAAAGACACGTCTCGAATAGTTGAGTGGGTGTGATTGTCAGTGGTTGACGGGGGTGTTGGGGAGCGGAGGCGTGACTTGGTTATGCAGTGTGTGTAAGGTTTGTCTGTGGGGGACCAGTTGTCCTTTCACATGGTTTTTTTCTGTTTTTTTGTGGGTGATAAGTTGGCAGTGTTATCTTAAGATTCAAAGCAGCTGATGGTTTTGACTTGTAACTCGCTCACTTGCTCACTCTCTCATTCACTCTCTCACTCACTCACTCTGTCTCACGCTAACTCCCTCATTTACTCACTCACTCATTCACTCATTCACTCACTCACTCACTCACTCACTCACCGCTCACTCTCTCACTCACTCACTCACTCTCACACTCATTCCCTCACGTTTAGCAGGCTGAAGATTTCACACTAGGGGGAGCTATTAGCACTCACGCTGCTGCGCATCGATGACAGTGTGTCCTTGTTTTTTCTAGATGGTTCCAACCCCTACACCCTGAAGCTGTGCTTCTCCACCTCCTCACACCTCTGATACTGGGGCTGCAGCGCCACCTGCAGGCTTCGTGTGAAGATGGTGGAGCCCCCAGAGAGAACAGGGAACTGCCCCGAGAGGAAGGGCAGATGGACAGAAGGAAAGACGGAAGGATGGAGAGAGAGAGGCCTTCATCCTCAAATGGAGGAGAGAACATACGCACATAAGTCTAAAACACTGAAGCGTTGTTTTTTTTTTTTTTTTTTTTAAATACTGTTTTTTTTTTTCATTCGTTCAGTCAAAATCTAGGAGGGGCCAAAAAAAACAAAACTGGTGACTGATGGAAAAATCCCACCCCCCCTTCCCTACCCAACCTGAATCCCCATTATTTCCCAGTGGCCCTTGAGACTGGTGACTGAGATGACAACTCAGACCGAATGGAACTTGGCTTTGTTGTGACTTTAGACTGCGGTCTCCTGGGGTAGCCCACTTGGGGGTGAGCGGTCGGGGGGGCGGGGGGGGGGGGGGCAGGTCTCCCAGACGGTCACCGATGATGACTGACCATTGAACTGACCTCTTGCCAGCCATGTAAAAAAAAAAAAAAAGCAAAAGTAATAACAAAATAACAATCAGTGGACGTGAAGCCTAACTCATTCAGTACTTCTTAAGAACAAACATGTTTATAGACTGTAAAGTTTAGATCACACTGTAATATATAAATGTGTATAGTATTTGAATTGGGGTTGGGTCAGGGTGAGAGGGTGTAATTTAAGACCTGGTGTCTAAGCTAACTGAAGATTGAGGCCTTGTGCGGTTGGGAATGGGGGGGGGGGGAGGGTGTTGGGTGGGAGGTTGCGGGGGGGGGGGGGGGGGGGGGGGGGGGGGGGGGGTTGCGTTTTAGCCACTGTGTTTGTAGCTACGATGTTCACGCGGAGAAGTCCACGGTCTGTGCAGTCGGTGTTTCCTGTTCGCTGTTTCAGTGTTCGTTTCCTTGGCGCGTCGCCGCACCTTGAATTCTCTCACTACGCGCATGAAAGCCATTAAAACATTCGCCAGTCAGCGCTTTCTTTGTGTCGTGTGCTCCTTTCGTTCGATTCGTTCGATTCGTTCGTTTCGTTCCTTTCGTTCGTTCCGTGGATCGGAAATCTCATCACTGTTTTCAAAAGCCCGGGCGTGGTATTCATAAAACTTCTCGGAGTTAGGAGTACTCGTTCCAGAGCACATCCTCTGTCCAAATCGTAACCTTCTCCATTATGAACTAAAAGACCAAGCTGGTCGTAGATTAGGCGTCTGTATTCTTGAAGCAGTTTTATCTGAAATTTCTCTGATTTTGATTTCAAAAGCCTGGGCACCGTATTCATAAAACATTATGAATATAAATTATGAGTGCGAGTGCTAATTTGGGATCTGTATTCCCCTGTCAATATCCTAACCTTATTACTCTGATGCTTTTATGAATGCTGACTTTCCTTTATGAATACTGACTCTGCTTTATGAATACTGACTCTGGTCTTGTTGGCTTTTTTCAGCTGAGCTTAGATCCAAGAGCACTGAACGCAGGTTGCATGCTCTATAGAAAAGTCATGTCTTTGGAAATAGAAATAAATATTTTATCAATATATTGAAGAACAATATATTGCCAAATATAAAAAAATGATTCCCACTCAAATAATGTAGGATACTACACTGCTGAGAAATTATCAGCAAATATTTTCCAACGGGTCCACATACTTGCAGTGTTTAATATATAAAATTCAATGCATAAAATATATTGCAAGAGACCAGCGGGACCTCAAAATTTGCAATTGGAGACTGAGCTAAGTTCATGCCCAAAAACCACATGAAAAGTCTTCTTGCTGAATTCCTTTTCCTTGCTATCTCTGACCTTTATTGCTGACATTACCTTAAATTATTTACCATCCTGTACACTGGAGGTAATCATTATGTGCCAATGCACCTGGAGCTTCACCGAGGGCTCATTAGTAGTTTACATTTCATTCAGCGATCAACTTCTTGTACGTTCAGTCGGGGCGGCGTTCGAGTGAGCTGGCTAATTAATATTAATTCCATGTACACAGAATGAAGGTACGTCCGAGCAAACACTTTTTTTTTTCTGAGTTAGTTATTTTCTGTTCGTAGAAGCAGAAGTGCCTGAGGGTTTTTTTTTTTTTTAAAGCAGATGTGAAAATGAGGTGCCAGTCCAGTTGGGCGATTTAAGCGGCATGGACACAAAAGCACCACTAAGACTGACTCAGCTCGCGGGTGGTTCACTGCAGACCTGGATCACACGCATATTTCACATACTTTTAACTCTTTAGCTGCCAGTGAAATGGAGAGAAAGAAAAACCACTTCTGCAGATCCCTGAGAACCTTCAGTGAGTCCCCCTAGCCAAAATGTACAAGGGTATGAAAGAGAAGTTCTGTTCTCAATGTCTGAATGTGAGCATGGTCCGCTCCTTTTTTTTTTTTTAAATGGCAAGTAAACTGCAGGACCTTCACTGGTGTCTACAGGGAGGTAACAGAGTTACCTTTAACACACAGAACAGCATTTTGCTGAGGCTGACTTGTGTTATGGAAATCAGTTTATTCATTTATTTATCCTTAACTCTTTAGATGGTGGTACCATTTTAAAGCAGGTCTGCAGATCCTTGATTTAATTTTAAGGGAGCGTCACTAGTGAAAAATGTGCAGTCATATGGGTCTGCAGATCCCTGGTTTCATTTTAAGGGAGCGTCACTAGTGAAAAACGTACAGTCATGCAGGCCTGCTGATCCCTGTTTTAATTTTAACGGAACGATGCGTATGAAAGGATTTGAGTGACAGGGGGTCAGGAAGGTGGGCTGCTCTTCAGGTGCGCGTGGCTGTCCGCCAGCAGGAAGAGGCCAGGAGTCTCTGGAACCGCCAGAACCGGCAGCCAGCCGACACCGCGGAAGGGGTTGCCAAAAATCAAATCACCACGGCGATCACCTGACGCCCTGGCAGGTAAGTCAAGAATGGCGGGAGGTGTAAATCCCCCCCCCCAAACACTACAACGCATCAGCCAATGGCAGTACGCTGAATGATTTATTCGCCTGGTACAATGACCTCATCACATCTGCTGTCACATCCTCCTGTGCTGGGTGTTTACCAAAGCAAGCTGGGGGTCACTCTGAGACTGAACCGCTATTCCCCGATAGCTTGCTCCCGACTGGATGTGTGTGTTGCGTGTGAAGTAATTCAAAGCAGGAAGCGAAGTCGTAAGTCATAGTTTCACGAGTAAGTTTACAGTGGAGTGCAAGTGTATGTGTGAAAGCGGTTGTATTTATGATCGAGTGGCCAATTGTGAAGCCGTCTCTGAATGAAATGGACGGATCTTATTTGTGTTCATGATTAATATTTTATACCCTCGGGGGTAACAGAAAAGGTCCAGTCCAGATTTATTTGTATTGTTGCGCTAGAGACTTGAATCCTTGTGGAGTTTGTCATGTTAAAAAAAATAGATTCAGAGCCTTATACAAGCACATACACACACTCACAATCAGCCACAATTAAGCACACAATCACTCACTATTACAATCACGCACATACACTCACTCAAAATCACACTTACACTCACTCACTCACAGGCGCACACACACACTTATACACACAATACAATCACATACACTTGCAGACACTCTCAATCACATACACACATTCACAATCACTTGCACTTACCCACAAACTGACAATCAGACACTTGCATACTCATCCACAATCATACACACACTTAAACAAACACACTCTAACACTCTCATTCCCATATCCCTGAGCATCCCTGCGTGTCACAGAGTATCTGAGCACGTGCAAGCCTCCTTGTCGCTGAGTATCTCTGTTCCTGCAGCTCTCCAGCCTATGAAACAGGACTCTGTTTTTTTCCCCCCAAACCCCAGATCTGATCTGCACAGTGGGGTCGCTGTGAGGCTGGCTGAAAGTATTAGTAACAGCACTACCCTCCTGTCCGCTTCATTAAGCTGTGCTTTATGTACAGTGTGGCTTCCTGACCGCAGTCTCAGGAACAGTTAGTCTTTTTTAAAGTCTCCCTGGACAGGTACATTTTTTTTAAATTCGATCTCCAGCTTGGGGACTTGTAAAAGGGGGTGGGGTGGGGGGGGTTCTCCACTGTGCGCCCATCCACCCCCCCCCCCCCCCCCCCCCCCCCACCCCAGTGCTGTCCCCTCACGCAGTTTAATAAGATTTATAGGGCTGTCTGGCTGCTGGGGGAACTGCAGACCTGTGGGACAGGAGGCCCGTGAGCATGGCTATGTGCTGCTGTCTCAAAATACATTAGTGCTGATATGACATCTAAACTGGGCCAGGCAGTGTTCCTGCTCTGGGAACAGCATCCCCGAGAGCTTCTACCCGTAGAGCGATACCTAGCGCTCGGCTCGTAGCCAGAGAGAGATACCGACCACTGGGGTCATAGCTGGAGAGAGATACTGAGCACTGGGCTCATAGCCGGAGAGAGATACTGAGCACTGGGCTCATAGCCGGAGAGAGATACTGAGCACTGGGCTCATAGCCGGAGAGAGATACTGAGCACTGGGGTCAGCCAGAGAGAGATACTGAGCACTGGGCTCATAGCCGGAGAGATACGAACACTGGGCTCATAGCCGGAGAGAGATACTGAGCCCTGGGGTCAGCCAGAGAGAGATACTGAGCACTGGGCTCATAGCCGGAGAGAGATACTGAGCCCTGGGGTCAGCCAGAGAGAGATACTGAGCCCTGGGGTCATAGCCGGAGAGAGATACAGAGCACTGGGCTCATAGCCGGAGAGAGATACTGAGCGCTGGGCTCATAGCCGGAGAGAGATACAGAGCACTGGGCTCAGCCAGAGAGAGAGATACAGAGCACTGGGCTCATAGCCGGAGAGAGATACAGAGCACTGGGCTCATAGCCGGAGAGAGATACAGAGCACTGGGCTCAGCCGGAGAGAGATACTGAGCACTGGGCTCATAGCCGGAGAGATACTGAGCACTGGGCTCATAGCCGGAGAGAGATACTGAGCACTGGGCTCATAGCCGGAGAGAGATACTGAGCCCTGGGGTCATAGCCGGAGAGATACTGAGCACTGGGCTCATAGCCGGAGAGATACTGAGCACTGGGCTCATAGCCGGAGAGAGATACGAACACTGGGGTCATAGCCGGAGAGAGATACAGAGCACTGGGCTCATAGCCGGAGAGAGATACAGAGCACTGGGCTCATAGCCGGAGAGAGATACAGAGCACTGGGCTCATAGCCAGAGAGAGATACCTAGCGCTCGGCTCATAGCCAGAGAGCGATACCTAGCGCTCGGCTCATAGCCGGGGAGCGATACTGAGCACTGGGGTCATAGCCGGAGAGAGATACCCAGCACTGGGCTCATAGCCGGAGAGAGATACAGAGCACTGGGCTCATAGCCGGAGAGATACGAACACTGGGCTCATAGCCGGAGAGAGATACAGAGCACTGGGCTCATAGCCGGAGAGAGATACTGAGCACTGCGCTCATAGCCGGAGAGAGATACCTAGTGCTCGGCTCGTAGCCGGAGAGAGATACCGAGCGATCGGCTCATAGCCGGAGAGATACGAACACTGGGCTCATAGCCGGAGAGAGATACAGAGCACTGGACTCATAGCCGGAGAAAGATCGAGCAAACTCACATGGACCACCACTGATGTGCATATCACCCAATAGATGGATTAAGTGCAATAATAAGATGACTTTTCTTATCTGAAATGACTCGTGAGGTCTTTGTGGAGTTGACATTTCTGACAGGCTGGTATTTGTTAGCTAGACGTGCAGAAATTGAGTCGGTCAAACAATGGTGAGGGAATCGATGGATCGCACGCTGCTGGGCTGTTTGTGGCTGAAAAATATTTTGGTGGAGCGGCATTATTTCCGATTGTTTAATAAACTGCCCCTGACCCCGCTGCCCCCCCAGAAAACACCTGTTTTCTTTTAATCTGCAGCCCTCCTGCCTGTAACCATGGAAATGCCCGTGGCTTGTTCTGCTCCCCGGAGTTGCCTGGTTATAAAAACAGAGCAGGTGTACACGGCTTTTACCTGCAATTTGGACGGAGAGAAATACAGGATGCGCTCCAGCACTAATGGGTTTCAGCCAGTGAAGAATGAGTGGGAAGGAATAGCTGCAGTTTTTTCTCACCACTTTCCAGCAGTTTGTAAGCTCATTTTTTATTCTAGGATTTTTCAATTTCCGAATAACAATCACAGAAATGGTGAAGTGGGGGGCGTAAATAAAATGAGGAAGGGGGGGTCCTTGCGGAAATGGAATATATTGAATTTGCCAGTGCTTCCTGCAAGAAATTTAAAATGAGCATGCCCATTAGTAACAGTTGCTATCATGTTAAAGGCAACAGGACTGAAAATGTAATATCTGTTGTGGGTTTGCTGATTTTCGTCTGTGGCAACACAGCTAATTCATTCTCTACTATGATGTCACAGCTGAGGCTTACTCACTTTTTTCTGAAGTATCTGCTGAGGTCTCATTCGTTTTGTGATGTCACAGCTGAGGCTCCCATTCTCTTCTGTGATGTCATGGCTGAGGCTCTCATTCTCATCTGTGATAACATAATGACGAGAACAGGCCATTCAGCCCAACAATGCTCACCATTTTCATGAATAAATTGTACCTAGAGCTCTGGTTACCTACAGACTAGAAATGATTTAATATTCATGCTTTATTATTTTATTTAGTCATAATATTAGCTAATGTTAATTCTGTCATCGCATTTTTTGTATTAAACTGCAAACTAGTCTTGTGAGTGTTTTTAATACCTGTTCTGTCAGTTGTTCTGCTCCTGAGAGTTGCTGCTATATAAGGAAATAGTAACACTAGCAGCAGCAAAGCCCTGAACTAAAATGGAAGGTATTTCAAAAGAGAAGTCACCTGACCCTCTATGCGTATCCATCTGTGCTTAAGCAACAGTGCTTTTTCTGAAGTAATAAGGGCAAAACGTTCATACTTAAGGGACCCCTGTGACCAATTAGACACTTTTAATCCTCTTGGGCAAATAACGGGAGTCATGTGACCTTTGCCCTGGTGCCATGGCTGGTCCTCTCCAGGCCCCCGGCCTGGGGTAACACAGGCATGTCGGTGCCGTGGACTCTGACCAGTTACCCAGGCAACAGACAAGGGCTCAGTTATGCACTGACCCCCCCCCCCCCCCACCGCCTCCCATTTTCAACAGCTGTGGGACGCCGCTGCTCCAAACCTTTCCCAACAGGAGGCTTGGGTTGTTAGGCCCCTCCAGACCCCCATTTTGAAATTCAAGCTGCGACATTTCCGTGATGTCCCCAGCACCCCCTCCCCCCTCCCCCCAGCATTTCTGGTCCCCTTCGGACGGAACAGCTGTTTAGGGGGTTCACACAAACTCAGGACGGGGTGGCGTCCCGTCCAGAGGCTTATCTCAAAAGTGCCTTAGCCTGGCGCAGTCTCGCTGCATTGCATGCTGGGAGTTGTTTGCTGTCTAGGCAAAAAAAAAAAAAAAAAAAACATTGGCCTTTTCAGTAACGGTCTGTGAACTAGAAGCCTACCCCATAGGCATGACATACCACCTGTCATAGTCAGCCGTGACAGCAAATTACAACTTATGACATAAGGCTATCATATATGCATGACGCTGAGAAACAATTAGGAGGTGACTGTTACAATGTTCACCGTGGACATTACAACAGTGTTATGACATCCGCTACTAGCTGAAACGCGCTGTCACGCTTGGTCATGACAGGCGCTGTGCCATGCGGATGACGCTGCGCCGCGTTCTTTATGTCATACAGCGTAAGTGTTACCGCCGTTCGAAAGGTCCTGTGCGTCTAAAAGCGGATCGAGTGCCGTTCGTGGGCACGCCGCCAAACAAGAGCCCGGTGTGGGACTTTAGTTCGGTTTCGCCGTTACCGTCATTCAATACAGACCGACTGCCGCAGCGGATGCGCGCTCGCGCCAGGCTGCGCGTAACTGTATACACTGCAAATGCATATAATCACCATGGAGGAGATCAGCGCAGGCAGGATCTATGGGAATTGCAGTTTGAGCTGATTAAAATGTTGGTCGTTTGGTAAGAGGCATCTTCGCACTCTGTAAACAACAGCCCTGTGGCCTGAGGAGATGGCTAATCCTCTGGGCCGCCGCTGCTATTTGAGAAACAAAGCGTGTGGTTCCCTTGTGCTTCCCCTACACACAGATACACACACATTTACATTCACACACAAACACACACACACGCATTTACCTTCACACATGCCAACATGTAAACTCATATACACACACACACACCCCTCACGCACGTACACACACCTCACATACACGCACACACCGCTCACACGCACGCACACACACACACACACACATGCACATACTGCTCATTCACACACACACCCCTCCCGCACACACACACACCCCTCCCACACACACACACACACACACACACACACTCTCACACACACAATCACACTCCCACACACACACACACACACACACACACACACACACTCTCACACACACAATCTCACTCCCACACACACACACCTCCTCGTCAGACTCCAGCGCGAGAGCTCGGGTGACCCTGTGCTAAATTTACCAGGGTGTGCTGCTGCTGTCGGAGCCTCATATTTCACTGAGCCCCACACATGAGACTGGCTAAGATTAGAAGTGCTGTGGTGCAAATTAACTGGGCTACCTCAGGTCCCCCCCCCCCCCCCCCATACCTTTTATTTCCCTCATTTTTTATTTTTAGAGGCTGACACGCCTTTATTTTGGATTTTGGAAGGGAGCGGGGGGGGGGGGGGGGGGGGGGGGGGGGGGGGGGGGGGCAGAGAGGGGGGTTACAGGTTAGATAATTTACATACAAAGTACGCGCCCGCCTTGTTTATTTACAGTTCGCAGTCACGCTCCGTCACCATCGTGTAAATCACTTTATTGGGGCTGACTTATGACGGGTGTGTGGGTCCGTTCCCTTGTGTGTGTGCGAATAACGTGTTTCGCCTGTTAATGCGGGCGGCAGCACGGGCCCACGTGCACAAACATCTCCCACCCTGGAGAATGTGTGAACTCTAACATGCTGATGCGTTCTGAAATAACCCAAACCCGGTTTAATGCGATTTAATGCACCCATTTCAATAAGTGTATGTAATAAAAAACGGTACATGTTCTATTTAAATTGGTTTCGGCGGAACAGAAGTGGAATTCGCGCACACATTCCAGAAATGTAGTTCCTGCCACTCGCTGACACCGATCACAGCTCTGCCTCTCTCTCTCTCTGCCTCAGAGCCCCGTGGCCTACTTTTTTTTTTCCCCCGCGGGGAATTCTCAGGGCTCGGAGATTTGCGCCGAGCGCACTGACAGCGATCGCCTCGGCTCTCGGCCCGTCTCCGGACGCCCAGTACACGCGGCGCTTCGCTTCCTAAGCGCGCCGCTCTGTCCTCCAACCCGCATTCGCTCGCCGCTGCTCCCAGAATTCAGCGAGAAAAGGAGCTTTCCGAATGCTCAATCTCCCGCCATTTTGTATTAATAAAAGTTACCCGCAGTTGAAGGTCAAACAAACAGCGAGGACAAGGGCCAAAATGCTAAGCGCTGAATTTCACAACAAAAGCTCATTGTGCTGCTGCCGTCCGGCTCAGACGGATTCTCTTCCCGTCGGTGCGGCTCCAACCTGGAAAAGCACTGAAGCATGTCACACACGACGACAGTGCGCTTTCGGGAATATTAGAATTCTACCGTTAATCCCGGAACGCCAGTGGTCGGCCTCCTGGTTGCATTTTACCGGACTTTATCCCTTTATCGTTGTCAGTGACACCCCCCCCCCCCCCCCCTCTGAAACTGAATAACCTTGACATTTTTTCGGAATACAAAGCCCTGGTTCTCGAGGATGAGGTCATAATGGGCAGTCTGAGAGGGCCTTCCTCAGCCAATCAGGGGACAGGGTGCAGAGATGGCTGCACTTCCTTGTTTGTTGTTGTGGAGGTTGGGTGGGTCAGGGCCACAGAACAGTATCTGAGTTCTGTGGTGGGGGCCACACTTTTTTGGCACTGCTAATGCTAACGCCCTGTGTGTCTGCTTAAGGATTTAACTGTGGAAGTTGGCAACGCTGCTAAAAGCTAGTTAGTTTCATCATGCAGTCCTTGTTAGAGCCGAAAAAAAAGCTAAAACCAGTCACAGTCCATTGTGCCTTTGGTTGGTACTTAGACCTTTAACCATAATGCTAGCAAACTAGAAGTAGCTAAAGGGTCTTAAAATGGTCCTTTGAACGTATCAGCTTATCATGTCAGTAAGTGGGCTGGTGTTCTCATAATAAACCAATAACAACTCTTTTTTTTGCTCCAAGGCCAAGGCTATCCCATCATATTCTCTGTTAGTGAGAGGTGCCCCCCCCCCCCCACACACACACACACACACACAAACACTATGTCAGCCAATCAGCATGCCCTGACCAGTTTTTTTTTTTTTGCAGGAGGCTGATATTGCAGTTTAAAGTGGGCTTCTGCGAGAGCGACAGAACAGTAGCAGGCCAGTAACTGATTAGCTATGCTAAGTACGCTGCTCTAGCTCCCAGGCTGACTGTGACCTCGCATTAGAGAGAAAGCCCACAGCTGATCACACAAACCCGCTGCTCTGCCAATGTTGGGAAATAAGCCTGGTGGCCTTATGATCACACAGATCAGAATGGACTTACGGGGTCCCTCCAGGCTGTTCTCTGCAACACCATTAGTAGTTTATGCTAAGAAAAAAAAAAAAAAAAAAACCTCATTTACTGCGAATATTATGCAACCGTTTTTTGCCCTTGTGATTTCCATCACCCATAATGTATGCAGTACACATCACAAGAAAGCGATAAAAATCCACTGAACACGGATGCAGTCATGATGATCTTTTCATTTCTTCAAAATTATACAAAACAGAAAGCGTTCTTTGTTTTTTTTTGTTTTTGTTTTTTTTTTTGCTATTGGCTGCTCTCCCAACCAGAATCACATAATTTTTTTTTTAATATTAATGAATCAAATCAGCAACTCTATTAAGATTTAGCATCTGGCCAACTTGATGCTACAGCCTTTTAGGTACACTTTTAGTTATCCCGACAGCAGCGGTATCTCGTGGCTACCGATCCAGGAAAAAAAAAATGCTTCCAGATGTTCTCAAAATTAGAGGCACTTCAGTGATCTTATTTTTAGGTTCCCCTTCTGGAATTATTACCCCTGAGTAATACGCGCTCCTTCTGTGCCGGTCCTCATAATCCGCCCATCGACTTCTCTCTTTATTTTTATCACGCGCTCGTGCGCGTTCGGTTCCGCCGGTGTCCACAGTGATACTCGTCTCTCTTGACTCGGTTCCTTTGAAGAGATAATCGGACGGTGACGGCACTCACGCACACTTCCTGGGTAACACGCCAGCCTTTAGCTGTAGTTCATGGCGCACAGCGCGAAACAAAATGGCAGCGTAGACGTGGTTTTGCTGAGCTCGTCAAGGTCACACGAGACTCTAGAATGTGCTGAAAATGGCATAGTGTACTGTACTATAACACCTGTTTTTAGCTAATCAATGTGAAGCTTGGAACAACCCCCCCCCCCCCCCCCCACCTTCTACCCCTGCAAAAAAAATGGTGTAGCTGGGTGTGTGGAACATTTAAGGCTTTTTTTTTAAATTAAGGGAATTCCTGCTAACCACCTTCTTGTGAGTCAGAAGACATTGGTTCTCTGTTCATCCGATGGAGGAAAACATCCTGTCTCTGGGGGGAGAATGATTGACAGGGCACTGCATAGAAACACCATCCTCTTGCAAGCCTCTAACAGTTTTCCCCCTGAGTGCCATTTCTTACCTAGGTAATAGCATCGGTGATGTTTGACGGTGGCTGGGTTGGGAGACGGCAAAGTCAGTCCTCCATTACCAAACAAATCAACATGAAATGGGAGAACTGGGTGGAGCTCCAAAAGGGGCGGGCCTACCATATGTTATAACTGGCCCACTAACTAATTTGAACCAATCATGCTGTTGTGCAGTAAAGATCACAGCTGTTTTTGATTGGACCAGACAAGTCAGTGATTGGCAGCCCATTGATAGGCTGCCCATTACTGAGCTACTGACACCTCTCTCCAGTCAACTCAACACGGAACTGAAATGCAGAACAGAATGCGGACGATTTGTGGCTGACAGGTGTAGACGTTAGAGAATGAGGAGGGACACGCAATCTCACCGCCTTAAAGAAGAAAAAAAAACTAAAACCTTTGAGCGATACCGGCAAACTTAGCCAGGAGCGGCCTCATTCGCCACTGTAACAGGAGCAATCTTTTTTTTTTTACAGTTTTACAGCCGTGCAATCGGCAGTTCAAACCCTCGGATACTTCAGGGGGGAGCGCCTTGCTCGGTCTCGTTGGTTTGAAGCTGTTTGCCTCTAACAGTTTTATCAGGCTTGGCTGAGTGCTGTGTGCTGTCCTCAGTACAACCGAATGATTGGCTGGCAAGCCCTTTATCTCCCAATGGGCTGACTTTCTGAGTCTAACCTTGGGAGTCGTGTTACTAAAACTGTCCTGTTGGTAAAGTCCATGTAGCTGTTAATTGACAGGCCCACTCACGGAGGATTGACCTTTGACCTCAACACCTCCGCTTAAAGGATTTCCCTTCGCAGAACGACCTTGGCTCGACTTTCAGATCAGATCCTTCTGTAACCAGTCCAAGTTTCCACCCCGCCACATTATTCACGTTCACATGTCCTTTTGGACGCACATTCGAATTTAATTGCTCTTGGAAAGTTGGAAGAACTTACGGTCTTTGCTATGTTGTAATCTCAGTTTTGACAAAATGGAGGAGGGGAAGGGAGCTTCGCTTATCTCTTTAACGCATTGGACGGAATTAAATGGTTAGCAAGTGCAGTATTATAATATTGGATTTAAGCAGAGCGGGCGTTTCGACTGAAGCATCCAGCCTGGTGCTCATTAACAGGCGCAATCAATATGGCTCTTAAAAACGAGTGTACGAGTCTGAAGGAGCATGAGATTTCGCGAGGGTTCCATCACTGAAACATGGGTAGTATTGATCATCTAACAATCCCCGCAACATTGACATCATAAATCACCATATAATGAACTCCTTCACGAGCGAAAGGTGAGATCAATTCTGGTACTGCTGTCTGTTTTCACATCCTGGCCAATATTAAGAGGGATAATTAATTAAACATTATTAGTGCAAAAAAAACTGAGGGCCAAGCCCTTCATAAAGAACTAAGGGCTGCTAAGATTATGTTTCTTTACAGTAGTCAGTGCTAGTGCCGATGAAGTTAATATTGTAGCGTCCTCGCTAAAAATGACCAGGCGAACTGAACTGTACAGTTCCTCAGATCCTCGGTTTATTTAGAAACAGCTACTGTGGGCCGTAGTGCACGCCAGATTGGAACATCGAAAACACAGGTACCACAGCCACAGAAAACCACAAAAAAATACGGCAAAAGTCAATGGGGGTAAATGCATTACAAATAAATAAATATGTAAGGCACATTTTTAACCAAAATGTACAATCATGTGAAAGGAAAACGAGTTTGAATATTGGTGAAAATGCTTTTTTTTTAAATTGTGAGGTAATTGAAATAGTTTTAGCAGGTGTCTAAAAGGCTGAAGTCTTTAAAGTTAGGTGGCACTTTACTGTAATGGTTCGGGGAATGAGGCTTGGTATGCAAAGGCCTTTGGCTCAGTTCCAGCCGGGCTGCCGCTGTTTTACCCTTGAGCAAAGGTACTTAACCTGAACCGCTGCAGTACAAAAATATCCCGCTGGGTAAATGGACGGTGTGCGGCCTGTTTATTTCCCTCTGGAAGCGCGTATCTGTTTGGTGCCAGAAATATTTTTTTAATCAAAGCATTCAAATGGGCGTTTGACCCACGTTTGCATATTGAGGGGCGGTGTTCTCGTCCTCCGCTCATGGTCGGCTGTTAGGGATAAGCGAAGGCGGTGAGCGTCATTTGTCCTCATATGGACTGTAATCACACGAATCTCATTAAAAAAATACGGTGCCATTTAGTGGATTGTCCGACCTCTCATAAACTGATTTGCCTGACAGGGTGCCTTTGATGTATGCATTAGCATTTCGAAGGAAACAGATTGATCCAGATGGATTAATGAGGGACCAGTGTTAACATGATGTGCCCTGCTGAATTACTGCCTGCGGCAACAACAACAACAAAAAAATAAAATAAAGTAAAATTAATAAATGTCCTCTTTGTCAATTCCTCAATTACCTCTGGAATTGATTTGGAGAGGGTGGCTTGTGACTTCTCCCAGCTAAACAGCGCTTGTAAATACCACTTGTGTTTATTGGGTGCCGGAGCATCTTGGCATCTCACGCCGTGATTGGACGGTCCCGTGGTGATGTCACCCTCATTCCCTCGGGGCAAGAGTGTGGCTTCAGTCGGCCCACACCAAACTGGCACCGAGGCAAAGTTCTCCCTACTTTTTATTGTTTTTTTTTTTTCCTATTTTATTTTTGTTTTGGTCGTTTTGGCCTTTTTCCTGACGGGAGGAGTGTTTGGCTGGGATGTTGAGTGTTGAGGGAGCGGGTTTGGGAGAAGTGAGAAATGTTGTTGAAGTGAAGGCGGGGGGTTACATAACATTACATTCACTAGGCAGATGCTCTTATCCAAAGTGGCAAGCAAAAGCGGAAAACGTCAGCAGTACTCTAAGGAACACAAAAGTGTGACATCACCAAGAAGGCCCAGAACGCCTCACCTTACCAGCAGGAAGCCGAAGGCAACACTTGTGTGCGTGTAAACCATAATTGCGCCGGTGAGGTGCATCTCCTGTTTGCAGCGAAAGGACAAGCGCGCGGCACAGATTCAGCAGGCTGCTTGTTGGCTCCTTCATTGATTGAGGCGTTGATTGATTTGCTGTCTGCGGGGCCAGACGGCTGAAGTTGAAGCGCCTGGTCTCTGTGGCCCACGTGTTCTGAGTGCACACCACAAGCCCTCAGCAGTCAGACGCTGAGACGTGCACAAAGGTCCATTTCAAAACATCCCCATGTGGTGGTGTCATAGTGCACTGGGTAGGGAACTGGGCCTTTTAAATGAGAGGTTGCAGGTTTAATTCCCTGGGGCACTGCTCTACCCTTAAGCAAGCTGCTTAATTTGAAGTTATTCGATAAAATATCCAGAGAGCTGTAGAATGGACTGTATGTGAAGGAGGGGGAGGGGGAGAGGGGGAGGGGGGGCGTGTAAGCCCTGTAAGTCACTTTGGTTAAGAACAGCTGCTGCTGGGGTTTTTTTTTTTTTTTCAGCGCTCCTGTCGAGAATGCTTGCGCTCGATGAAGGCATAATTGTATGAAGATGGTGAAAACACCTGGCTGGCCTATATATTTGCACAGGGGGGAAAAAATGCTTGAGAATTATGTCCCCGTGCGAGACACAATAGCATTTTGGCCTCATTATAAATCTCTCAAGGAATGAAGACTGTCTCAGTGGCGATGCATGTTCTCAAGGCCCAGGGAACTCAGTTCTTGAAGGATTGAAAGACACACTCAAACATTAATGTTCTTATACATGGCCTCTAACATTGATGCCATCGCAGGTTGGGGGTGGTACTCCATGGGGGTAGTGCTACTTAAAAAGCTGACCAGAGCACAGTATTGCAAACTAGGCAACTTTCTTCCCAGATTTAGCAAGACTCCTCAGCAACTTTAGTTGTCAAAAGAGACTAATTACTTTTCAGGATTGTCACTGTTGTGTAGACAAGGGAAAATCCACCCTTGTCTAATAACGAAGAGGCAATCCAGTCAGGAAAACACTTCCAACTAGATCCAATAATAAGGGTTTTATTAGTGAACTCTGTACTAAAAAAGAATGATTTACAGTGATCCTTTATACCCGTCCAGAGAGGCTGAGCAACTGTGTGTCAGTACCAAGGACACCCACCTCATTAGACAGAAAAGTTTCCCACCATCCAGCTGCATAGTCCCTTCTTGCTTTTTGCTCAAGGCCTGTAGGAATTGTGGGACATATTGGCACCTGACTCACAGTTACTAAGCCAGTCTTTATTGGATCGAAAATAACAAGCAATGTTGAATAGGACAGAAAACAACAATAATAATAACAATAAAAATAATATAGATTAAAATATGTTAACTCTTCATCCGAGGCCATTGAGATTTTTAATGCATTTAGCGATTATAGGCATTATGAATGAGCGGAAAGTAGTGAGTGAAAGCTGTCAGTGGTGGTTGCCTAGCAAACAGCCCCTGCCAGGCAACCAGCGTTTGCCCCATGTGCCCCTCCCCTCCCGTCCCCCCCCTCAAGGGGCGGCACACAGTTGCAAGCTGTGACTGCTTTTCTCCCAGAACACCTGCTGCTGATAGTTTTCACTCAATCCAGTCCACCTATTCACTGCTTATTCAGTGCTCGCTAAACGCACTGAAGATCTCCATTGTGACGACAACATCACCAGAGGTGGGTAACCCGGCTTCAAAGAGTAAGAAGACTGACCATGTATTTGCTCCACCACCATGCACTAAACCAGCTGATTCTAATTATCACGACTCTACAGCATGATAGGAGAACTAATTATTGTAATCAGCTGGTTTAGTGCATGTTGGTGGAGCAAATACATTTTTACTCTTTGGAGCCGGGTTACCCACCTCTGAACATCACTGATAGCTAGCCAGTACATGCACACACTCCCTGATACACACTGCTTCTATCTTGTTTGGACTTAAATTGTCTGTAAATTGTTTGTCTAAATCAGTCTACATGCCATCCAGCTCCAATCTCATAAATAATAACAATGTAATAAGCAGTGGACAGATATGCAAATTAATGTGAAGATGTCACTCAAACATGCAAATTATCACATGCCCTCATGTGCCTGCCAACACTACCTAATGCAAGCATGACCTTTCACCAGATAATCTTTTTAAAGTCACAAACCCTGGGCCTCCTAACTGCAACTAGCTGGCCACACCATAGTCATTCAAACACTAATAAATAAAAAAATACGTACATGTAAAAATACTTAAGCCCCAAATAATACACTGTACGTAATAAGCATGTAATGACGTGTACATATTTGCGTACACTTTTGTACCTGTAGATTTAAAAACACCGTTATTTCCATGTGACTCTTTCGCTCTTCGCCATGCATTTATTACCTGTTTACCTTTTTCACAAGGAAAGCGAGAGAATCCCGTTCAGTCCTCTCAGTGTTTGTCTAACTGGCGGCAGAGGTCAAGCGCACATCCGAGTGGATTATTCACTTTTTACTGCCTGTAAGCAGATGGAGATAAGGATGTTTGCGCGCGCTGCCTGTTTTACGAGCCCCTCTCCAGGGTGTAGATAAACGTCATCATCCACACAGCCGCTGTCATCATTTTTTGTTGCAGTGCAGCGGGGTTAGGTGAAAGTGGAGAGAAGCGGCGCGTTGCTGCGGCGAGCCACGTGCGGCCTCTCCAGCCCTGGCAGCTGCTCATGTGACTCCCCCAGTTGTCTGAAAAACCAGGCAGCTTTAGCTACTGCTCCAGTGCTCCGGGGCTCAGACTCTAGCCACAGGCTGCTACGACGAACCAGATAGGCCTACGCCGTTCTGCATTCTCTCTCAACGGCATCCGAAAGTGTCCGTGCCACTCAAGCAGAACAGGCGCCTGTGTGATGCGTCTTCTGAGAATTCATTAGGGCGCGTGACTGAGCGCGGTGCCGCGGCGATGGCCGGAAGCTCCCATAACTCAACCGGGAATCACCAGCGGGTTACAAACATAGACTGTAAAAAATACAAAGCAGAGGAAGGAATGCAGGAGTTGAGTATCTGGTTGCCGTACTCGCTCTGTGTTTCCGGCTGTCCGGTCGAGTCACACTTTCGACCTCACTGTGGTTTATTTTCTCAGTTTATGAAGAGCACTTTGAGAACTGTGCTAACAGAATTTTCTTTTTAAAAAACCTTTCAGCCCTCTGGGGTATGTGGCTTTCATGCTCTCATGGTTTACCACGCTTAAAACGACATCGCCTCGGACTCTTTTCTCCTTTTTCTCTTCTGTGTTTTCCACACGAACTGTAAACAATAAGAAAGGTTTTTTTATGGGCTACGTATGGGCGACAGTTACCTCTTGTGGTCTGTGTGTTCGTGCGTATGTGGGGGTACTGATCAAAAATTTAAAATACAACTAGCTAGTCAGTGTTGTTAGTTTATTTTTATTTGTTGTATTTTTTCCACCTGAATTTTACAACAGTCCATATGCACACATATAGATTCTTCACAGACATGTATATGCACACAGTGACCACACACACTGTATAAACTATATATTTAGCTTATGATGCAAGTATTTATTTTTAGCAAGACATGACATGAACAAATGTGTATTGTATCTGTACAATGCCGTTAATAGTGTAAGTGTACAATCTGTTTATTTTCCAGGTAAAATTAGACTTTGTGTAGTCGAGGTGATGCTGCCATTTTGTCCTGCGTGGTTACGTTTGAGTCCTCTGGAGGTGCATTGCAGTAAGAGAAATGCAGTGTGTTAAAAGTCAGCTCTGGACAGGCCTTTCCTCAGCTGGAGAGACAGAGAACACAACCTTTATTTTGTTCTCTGGTATGTACCAGCGTACCTCGAGCTTAGCGTCGCTGCTCTGTGAGTTGTTTGGACCATCCATCACAGAACGGAATTTGACACTAATGTATTTCAACACGGCGGTGCTCAAACACATTCCCCAGCACCCCGTGTGTAAAACCTTTACCCAAAAGTCTTCAGTCCAGCTGCACCGCATGAATGAAAATGGTCGACTCTGAGCTGCAAGTTGCAACGGTGTATTCAAACTGTGTCCTGTTTCTTTTCACGAAATCAGCTTTCCTTGATTATTTTTTTTGATTATTTATTTAGTACTGGCTTTGAATAAACACTTCTGAATAAACGATAACAAAAAAAAGTATAATAAAGGAATTAGATTTTTTTTTAGCAGTTCCAGAAATTAAAATATGTAGCCTTCAATCAGTGATTTCGACGTGCTCTAGTTTTTCCAACACTGTGCAGTCTAGGATGTGCTGTTCTTATAGTGACAGGCAGGTCGTCTGAGCTCCATGTATTAATAATAAGAAACTTGGGCAAGGCAGAGTGGTGCAGTATGTAGAGCAGTGGACTCTCAACCTGTATGTGAATCCCCCGTGTGGCTGGGGGTTTAAATCCTGACCTTGGCATTTTCTGTGCTGACAACCCATCTCTAGTTGTAACCCTGTCTGAATAAAGTGAAAAAAAGAAATATGTCCAAAGAGGACAGGTTGTTCTTGTTCTTATAAAATTATACAAACTGGAACAGGTGTATGGGGGGTGGGGGGGGGTGGTTGGGTTGACTTGGAACCCCAGCAATTGCTGCTCACCTTGGAGGTGCTACAGTCTGATTGGTTCTAGCAGCTGTTAACCAGTATTATGTTATAAATTAGTGGCTGTTCTGTTGCTGTAAGGGGTCCGGATATAGGATGACTCCAAGGGTCCTAAAAAAATATTAGAACAAAATTTTCTGGGGAGGTGGAGCTCAATGTGAGATCTTTTCATGGGGTCCAAAATCCCTGTTGGGGCCCCTGCTTGTATCGCTGTCTCCAGTTGGATCCCAACATACACAAGTAAATGAGAGAGAGAGAGGAGGAGTAATTGTATGAGAGGAAAGAGTAACAGGACATGTTTGGTTGAATTTCTCCTGAATTTCTGCAGATGAAAAGGTGATCTTAGCCTCCAGCTCCCATCTCTATATTTGTGTGGTTTGACAGCATTTTCATTTCCCTCTCACTGAAAACATGACACCTTGTTTTCTTAATCTTTGCAAATCAAAAACACCTCAGAGGTTGTTGTGGAGTCAGCATTTATTATCACTGATGGAGTTGAAAGAGAGGACATCCTCTACCCAGTTATGACCATTGTCTTTTGCTCTGTTGTCATAATTGTTTCCTTTTCTGTGATCCCTGGGTTTACTGATAAAGACTGATAAAGGTCTAGAGTTGGAACACAAAACTTCTGTGTGGAGGACTTTGGGAAGCCATGATCTTCCACAATGATTTTCCAAATCACTGACTTCAAACAGAAGCAATGGAAGTGACCTATTCAACACCAACAACCTCTCTCTGCTCCCTCCTACTCTTATCTCTTTCCATCAGCAAAGCTAATTTCTCACAATGGATTACTACTACTACTACTACTACTACTGCTGCTACTGCTAGTGATAATAATCGTCATCATCATAATCATAACAATCATATATTATTAGAATAAGAAGAAACATACAGATTCATGAGAAAAGGGGGTGTTGGTACTGTATGTATAAAAATTGAAATATTTTTTTTCCATACTAAAATCCAACAGGAAACTATTAATATCAACTTTAAGAATAATGATTGTAATAAAACCCTATCTATGGTAAATGTTTTGTTGTTGAGGGTTTTCTTTTCAAGCACCTGAAGCCGATTCAACAGCATGTTTGAAAAATGGAATGAAAACAACTCCTACAATCACAGCTGTTCAATCATAACTGGTCATCAACCAGCTGCTTAGTAATCTGTGTTCCTTTTCAAACATTCAGCCTTGGCGAAGCCAAAATGAAAACTGGATTTGCACGCCACCACAACTTTAAAAAATGAAAAAATCAGCCCATTTAGCGTCCACCGCAAACAAACAAGCTTGCTTTGTTCTGTATGTTGTACAATGCACATGCTAGTTTCTGTGTCTGAGAAAAACACAAATGGAAAATTTAAACACAGTATATTGTATGTATTAGTCAAAAGAATACCAAATTATAAATTACTGCATGACACTACAGCAGTTCAACTGAAACCCTTTACAAAAGCAATGCAACTTGAACGTATTGCCCAGGCTTTGGATTTGCAACGCTAAGCTACTGAGAGAAACGAGGAATGTGGTTCTGCTATACAAATCAGCTTGCTCTGGGCCCTCACTCATGGAGGGTACCTTAACCACTTACTGCCTTAAGTGAGACATCTGTGTATTGTTTTGTTATTAAGCTGGTTTCACTGAACAAATCATGGAGATTTTCTGTGCCGAGCAAAAAAAAAAAAAAAAAAAAAGGATGAGGTTAGAGTGAAAAGTTTATCCTAAATAATGAATAAAGATACAGCAACTTACTTTCTGCACTTCATTCACAAATGGCCTATTACCCCCACAGATGCTGTATCTCTGGAGGGTTTGTGCTAGAAAAGAAGACAAACACAATGTAATATTAAGAGAAAATGTGATGTATTGTAGTCTTTATGATGGCTGTAATGTAGTTGTCCCTTTCTGGCTTCCAAGAGGATTTTAAAAAGCTCGAAAATATGTGATAGCATAGGCCTACATAATGCAATACTAAGTCAATGGTTTGGTGCTATAACAAGGAAATATAATTATTTTTAGACACTATGTTCCCATGTGTTGTTTATTCGAAATGTGACTAACACAGTTTAATGCGCCGTCGAAACTGTCCTGAAATAAAAATGTGACTGACAGATTCTAATGTATGCGATAAAACGTGGACGATATGAAGCTGTACAAATCACTAGCGTGGCCGCATCGAATTTAGGTTTGCTTAGGACCCAGCGGAAACGCAGTTTGTGCTGTCTGAACTTGATAAAGGCGAACGGGGAATCAGCGCTCTGGACGTCAGCTGCATTTGATTATTTTAAACAGAACAAGATGGCGGAGGAGAGCGGGTTGAGGAATCGGAATCATTCACAACAAAATTGCAAAAACCTCGTTTTTGAAGAAGGTAGTATATAAATGTATTTTATCCCACTTTCAGTTTTTTTGGACAACGGCGTCGATGTTCATGCGGTATGCGCAAAAACAGTGGCGAAATGCGAAGACGGGAGAGCGGGCTGTTCTTGTATGTGCTGCTATTTGCGCTACTCATAGGCAGCTAACGTTCACTATCTGGCTAGTTAGCCAGCTATCCGGTTCGCTAGCTATCTGTATAGCATATCACTGGCAATGTAAGCTAACACTAGCTGGCTCGTTTGCTAACGTTAGCTATCTGGTCCGCTATCTATCTGTATAGCATATCACTAGCCATGCATGCTAACACTAGCTAGCTAGTTAGCTAGCTAGACTACCTGTACCTGTATCACTAGCCATGTAAGATAGCACTAGCTGGCAAGTTAGCTGGCTTCAATTGTTTCAATGATTTGTCTCGTTTGGCTGAGCTGTTTTTGTTTCCAATGAGTAGGGACGGCACGTTAAATTCACTGATAACAAGATAAACCTAACGGGTGACTTTTTTAGACTGCCAGGGTCAAAGGCTATTGAAGGCGGTTGGGTGACTGGCTCCTGATATACGGCGTGATCATTTTTACTGCAAACCTCCTGCTAGCGTAACGTTAGCTGTAATTAACGTAATTAACGGTCCACCGTTATCGTGCCCCCATTTTCAGTGTGGTAAACCTTGGCTAGCTTGTTAGCGAGCTAGCAGCATATTCGCTAGATGTCAGCGTTAGCTATAAGGTATTTGGGGGAAGGGGGTGGTTGGTTATGTCAGATGTTATGTAGCTGGCTAAGATGCTTTGTGGCTAATGCGTCGATTTTAGCCACTTTGAAGAACGTTAGTATAGTTAACTGAAATTGGGTAACGCTAGCTAACTACTACCGCAATCTGCGTTTATAGAAATGGATCATCGGTAGCTTCAAGCCAAATGTTTTTAACTCCAGCTGTTCGATTGTTGGGACTAGCCATTATGGTTAGGGCGCCATCGTAGCTAGTCCATATCTGTGTTGTGATCTGTTTCACTGACAGGTGTCCTTCGCTCATTTAGACGACCTATGATACCTGCCCTGCGGTAACCGTTGACTCTCGTTGACTAATCGCTAGTTGCATCTCAATAACTAGTGCTATTAACGGAGTGCTGATGATCATTTTATTGGTAGTTTGACTAATACATCTGTAGCCAGTTACTGTAGCTGAATAACTAATAACACTTACCAGCCTAGTTAACGTGTTTCTGTGTGCTAACTCTGCTTACAGTCTTCTGCTTCCCTCAATGGATATATCTGGCATTCACGGCTGTGTTATCGTTAAAATGTAAAAAGGGGCATATTTATACTCAAACTGAAGTTTAAATAGACTGTTAACATTTCCTGATTGAATTGCACTTAAATTTTTTAAATCAATTTGCAGTGCTGAATTCTTGTTAGGGCGGGAATACTGTTACCTCAAAGTTTGCATATTACTAATGACTTGGAGGCTCTTTACCTAGAATTTACATATTTCCTCTCATCCTGGGAAGTTCTACAGGTGACGTCAAAAGTTTTGTTGCCAAAGACCCAGGGACACGTTTTTTCAGCTGGCGGGAATGCCTGAATCTGTGAAATTGAATTTAAAAGTGAAATAAAAATGAATGTATCGCATTTATTTAACTCCACTTTGTGCCATTTTGGCAGTCAAAAAATAAATCCTGTATTAGGCGCAAAGTGGTAAAACAGCCTTCCATGTTTACAAGTGGCAGCTGTTCAACCTGTACCTTTGCATTTCTGTCAGTCGTGCAAACATTGCATGTCCTTTGAACATTGGACCTGCTTGGCTGGGAACCATCCCGAAGTTGCAATAGGCCCCAACAGAGAGCATTTGCTTGTGTTTCGACCTATTCCTTTGGTGACGAAATTTACCAAATTTAGTCTTCGTCTGGAACTGGGGAAATTGAGCTGAGGAACAGGATGATGGGGTTAAATTACTTTAGTTATTGCAAAAGGAAAAGCTCCTTAGATGGAGTATAGCCGGGGGACCAGTGTTTCTGCTTTTCTGAAAACTGGGGCAGAGAGGGGGGAAATTTGTGTTTTTGGTCTCACTGACCTTTACGTCTGTTACTTGGTGTAGAAAGCCAGTTCGTTCATGAAGCTCCTTGTGACAGATATGTTGGTTGGATACCTCCAGAATGAACACTGTCTGCATATGCTGTTGTGTGTGGCGGTAAATTTTCAAATCCTTTAATTTACATTGGCAGTAATTTCCACCAAGCTTTGATGCCTGATTGCTTTTGGACCGTTTTGACTTTGTGAACTTTGTCTCAGCTCCATGAAACTAAAAGCATGGCCACGTCAGGTAGCACCTTATTGTGTGTAAATATCCTACCCATCCCTTCCCCAGAAAAGCGGTTGATGGAAAGTCTAATCCAGGTCACATGGCGGTAGGTAGTAATGCCTTGGCGGTGTTTGACGGCGTTGCTTCCCGCGGGTTTGTTAGCGGGGCGTTTGCAGAGGAAGCCGCGTTCGCTGGAGCGCGCTCACTGGAGCCCGGGCTGAAGAGTTTCGCGGCTTCCACGCCGACGGGCGATTTTCACGGGGCGTTTATAATAAAATGCGGCCGCGTTCCGAGCCAGCGCGTCGGCAGTCGCCGCCCTCCTGCGCGGTCACCGCGCCTGGCGGTGCTGGTCTTATCTCCCGGCTGATTCTGATCTCACCAGGACAGGAGTCCATGTAAATGATCTTCGCGGATCCGGCTGACCGACCTGCCCCCTGGTATCGTATGAACCGAGCGATTTCTGGCTTGGAAGCCAAGTGCGGCAATGGCTTGGAAGACATGTCCGAGAGCTGTACTGCAGCTTCAGTAATCCTCTGCAAGTCTGGCGTGGAAGTATTACTTACTGTTGAAAAGCAACAGCGCCATTCATTACTTTCAATGTCGCCTCTTTTTAATGCAAGATGGAATTTTATTTACTTTGAATTTGGCGAGTGTGCATATTTTTTACCGTGCACCATGCATGAGGGACAGTTTTGGAGTCTCAGGCTGTATCGTGGAAAAACACAGGGAAATGAGCGGCATCCTCCTGGCTTCGCGGTCAGTGGGAGTGCAGAATGCGGTTATCCGCCTGCACCTTCTGTTCCATTTCAGTGCACTCGGCAAGTGGCCCAAGCTCTAGAGAGGCTGTGCGTTATCCCAGTTTTGTCATGGAGTTGGATGAAGCCGGACTGTTGCCTGTTTTGCTACGGAGTCTGAAGCTGGGCTGTTGGCAGTTTTGCTACGGAACTGGATGAATCTCGGCTGTTGCTGTGCAGTACGGATACGAGCTCACAGGTGTTCTGTAGCTACCCCACAGGTGCCCCAGTTGCTGGTCTGGGGCATTTGGACTGGTCCCGGTTACTGAGCCACACTGGGGCATTTATAACCTGCCTCCCCTCTCGTCCGTGCTTGGGAGTGACATCTGAGTGACGTATGCTCTCCGTCTGTTAAACGGACAGCATACGGTCCACGAGGAAGTGCCAGATGAGAGCCATGTTTAATGTGCTCCAGACATCCCCTGCTCTTACGCAAAATTTAGCACAAGGGTCCACGGTGAATTTGTCAGTAATAAGTGCAATATTTAAATCCTTGCCAACATTCGCAATTCTTTCCACCCTCGCCAAATGACTTTTAGATCGACCCCAGTGTGTTTATTTGCAATTTTTTTTTTTTTTAAAAACATTCTGTATTTTTAAAGCAATTGGTTTTAGTTGCAGTAAAATAAAATGTTCTTAAATTGGTCATTGGTATACCAATTAAAAATTATATATATATTTTTAAATCTTTTATTTAATGTATAAGATTGCATAACCTGTGTTTCTTTTTAAGGCCAGAGTGCTGCAGTGGCCAGAGATAGTCGCAGTGTTGCTGCTGTTATTATCTTTTATGGCGGATAAACAGGCTAAAGTTCCTGTTTATACCGATTCATATCTTTAACATTCCTACACACATTTTCCGTGATCCTCTGCCCCAGCCTTCTCAGGGTAGTGTCTGGGCAAACCAATGGGGAAGCTAGGTTCTCTTCAACTGCAGTGAAGAAGTCGCCTCATAGGCTGAATATTTAAAGTGGTGCTGTTCAACCTGGAGACCTGGGGGACCGAGTGCGGCCCAACAGCGATGAGCTCCTGGTCCTTTGATTGTTGAGGGGAAGAGCAAAGAGAGCTATCAAGATGCATCATAACACGATCGTGTCCAGTAACTGCGATCTGCAGGGTTACGGTCAGCACACCTCCCACTGCTGACCGAATAGAAAGTCATGACTGTGCCTGTTTTCAGAAGGCCTCTGCTTTGTTTACGCTCACGTACTGAAGTTTTATTCATACCGTGTTTTCACACTGGTATGTGGGAAATGTTTGGCTTCCCTGTACTATTTCAAAAAAAAAAAAAAATGTACAGGCAGTATAAGTTGAAGAGCCCAGGTAGTACACCTTGGGCCTTTTTCAGTGGAGATGTGGGGTTTTGGGGGGGTTGGGTGTTTCATGGAGGGGAGCTGTGTTGTGTCCTTGCGGCTGAAAGGCCAGAGAAAGCCGACCTGACTGTGGACACAACGTTATTGTGTGATGTGGCTTTCTCATCCTCTTTATTACACTGCTGTGGCTGCAGGCTAGTGGGGCGTGGGTCTGGCTCCACAGCGGGAGCCTTCCGTAGATGAGCCTGGCTTGCAGGTTATACAGCCAATGGGAGGGGGGTAGCAGCGCTCCCCTTCAGAGCGTTCCAAACGCACGGCCTTGCTGTTCTGCAACCGGAGTCGTGTCCTGAGTCTGGTGTGCGGTTTTCTGAAGACGTAGAGATCAGTACTATGAGCAGCCATCTGTCGTCTCTGTAAATTCCTCTCTTAAATTCTCATATAATTCCTAACGTGGGAGATGCTCGTAATGTCTTACGGTTCAGTGACTGCTATGGTATTTGTGACGACGTCATCTTGTATTCACGATCATGAGTTCAATGGTTATCAGTTGGCATAGTTAAGGCTAGAGATCGGTACGGGTAATGGATTGATTTTATTTTCTCATAAAGGCTATGCATGTACAGCTATGTGTTGGAACTTTTCTCCATTATTAATTTATCATACAGCAGCCTATGTAAAAGAAGAAACAATAGAGTATAGTTCTTCATCTAATTTGAACAGAATAAAGCAAATACATATTTTGAAACAGATATTTTGAGACGCATGTTTTGATTGTATAAGCAGTATAGTGTTTGAGCAGCTGAGCATTATGCAGTTTGAATGCTATGCTGAGGGAAATTACCGGCAAAGGCGAATTTACGGTCTCCATCAATTGTAATGAAAACATGCGTTTCAAAATATGCAGTTCCATTGCAACGGAAACATTGGCCTACTTGGGTATTGTAGCAAATATCCCATGCCCTCAAGGCTGCCACATACCAAGGAACGGCTCTTTCTAGTAGACTACCTCAACCGGGTTACCTAATGATGAAATTACTCCATAATAATAATAATAATACACATGTCCCAGCCAATCAGAATTGAGTATTCAGCCAAGCAGTTGTGTATTGGTTTTGTGGGTGGTCAGCATTTGCGAGTTGAACATAAAGATCTTTGCGTCGTATCTTACGCTGTGATTATTGACACAATAAACTAAGCTTGAAGACTTTATTATGATGGAAAAACTTGGGTACTGATGTGCATTGTTTTGCGTTCATGCATTTTCTATGCAGCCAGTGGTCCTGCCCGGGGCTTAGATGTGTTCTAAAATAGATTCTTCATCGTGCTAGGAATCGCACGTTATGCGATCCCTTGATCTGTGAACTAACTGAAAATCACCATCCCTAGTTAACACACATTAGCCGTTTGGTGATGTTGCGCCTGTAAGCCAATAACTCTGGTTTCAGTGTGTTGCTAACCAGGTCTGTATCACAGTGGCTTGTATAGCCGCTGAAGTCGCTGGAGAAGAGCGTCTGCTTACTGAATGAGACGGACATTTCTTTCATTCCACTTGTGGCAAAACGGGCTGTCAGTGTAGTGTAATGCTTCAGGAACTGGGCTTGTAACTTTTAAAGAGGTTTCGAGTTCAATTCCTAGGTGGGGTGACATGGGGTGGAGGGTGGGTGGCGGTCACTGCCGTGATACCCTTGAGCAGAGGAATGTGTTCAGAACTGCTTCCGTGAATATCTAATTGTGTAAGGGGCCTGTGTGCAATTTATAAAAAATGTGAGCTATGCAAGCTAGCTGTGCTGAAGAAGAGTGTCTGCTAAATGAGTGTGTTAATATAAGACTGTGATGCAGCCAGGAGATGGGGACCGTCCCCACATGAACCTTCCTGGTACTGTTTTACAACCCCCCTCCCAGACCATAACCACTGAATCACCTGTCCCACCCCCCGCCTACGTCCCGTGCCACATTAACGACCTGCTGCTTTTGGGAAGAGGCTGAGCAATCCACCTCTCCTGATTCTCCTCTATGTGGTGCTAAACAGACAGCGGTTTTCTCTCGCACAGGAACGCCAAGGTCTGTGAGATCAGCGAACACGACCAGAGAAAGGTCAAAAAACGTACATCGCCGTGAAATGCATTTCTATTTCCTAAGTGTCTGTGTTTACAATGCATTAAAGTGCATTCCATTCCAGTAGGGGTGTTCTCCGAATGCACCTCAGCTCTCTAGGGTTATGCAGGCCTGGAAACAGGATGTCCAGAGTAAACATTGTTTCCAGCAGGATTGGTTTTGGAAGGTCTTCCGCTGACTTGAACGTGACCCCTGGCTTTACCCAACCAGGGAAATGAAAGGGGAGTTCCATTGAATGATTGCCCCCCCCCCGCCCCCCCGTGATTTGGTATGTTCCTGTTTTTAATGTCACGTGAGTTGGTGAAAACACTGTTGCATCTTCAGAGATAAACGGTCTGTGTGTGTGTGTGTGAGTGTGAGAGTGTGTGTGTGTGTGAGAGAGTGTGAGTGTGAGTGACCGCCAGCCTGGGCTGAGTGTGTCTGTGTGGATTCTGCTCGTGTGTTCTGGCCCCGCCCCGCCGCTGCGGTGAAACCCGCTGAAACCCGCCGGCGCGCTCGGCGGGGCTGTTTGCTGGCAGCGCTTCTTTGTCGTCCTGTTTTTGGATTCGTCTCAAGGTTGTTTTTCGGTTGCCCGCTCGTTAGGGTTCACTCTGGTGGGGCGGGGGCGGGGAGGGGGGGTGTAGCTGCCCGCTCGTTAGGGTTCACTCGCTGAGGTGGGGCGGGGGCGGGGGGGTGCAGCTGCCCACTTGTTAAGGCTCACTTGCTGGTTAGGGGGAGTTGCAGCTGCCCACTTGTTAAGACTCACTCACTCACTGGTGGAGGGAGGGGGGGGGGTGTAGCTGACCACTTGTTAAGGCTCACTCACTTGCTGGTGGGGGCGGGGGGGGGGGCAGCTGACCACTTGTTAAGACTCACTCACTCACTGGCGGAGGGGGGGGGGGGGGGTGTAGCTGACCACTTGTTAAGACTCACTCACTTGCTGGTGGGGGGAGGGGGTGCAGCTGCTGGCCTCCCATGCAAGATGGCGCATATCGTACAGAAACAAAGCGCATTTAATGCTAAGTCCTGCACGGTATCAGCCACCATTGGCTTTTACTCGCTTCATTAGCCTGAACCATTACTGATCTTGCATGTCCTTATGAATCTGTCGCTTGTGCCCAGTACTCTAAAAGACCGTGTTCAGCAGTGTGTGTTGAGGTTAACTAATTGGTCTTATTAAGCAAGAGTGTACAGTAAATGTCAGACACACCTTGCCCATGCCATACCAGGCCAAATCCCATGCCATCCTGAAGTCTGTAGTTAGTCATCTGTCCTTTATTAAGTGCCAGGTCTCTCACACTGCGTTGTTTGCGTAATTATCTGGGATTAGTTTTGATATCGGGCAGTGATTTTGCTGCTTTGTTTGAAGCGTGGCAAGTTTTCGCGTGCCTCTGTGTCTGGAAGTTACTTGGTAGCCGCGTGCGCGCGACCAGTTGTTGCTCCGTTGTCGTCTCCTGCTTTGTTTGATTAAACCCAGCTTGGGGTTCGCTGGACCTCAACGCTGAAGTCAGTCTAGCGGTCCAAGTCACAAGGTCACTTTAAAAAAAAAAAAAAAAAACTTTAATGGCCTCTGTTCCTCCTTTTGTTCAGGATTGGAGATTTTCTGGCTCTGTTGTCCAGTGTGCCTTTTGGGGGCGGGGGGGTAAGGGGGGAAAGACGTTAAACCCCCCCTCTGACTTGCAGACGCTCTCTTTTCTCTTTTCTCTTTGGACCTGGAGGCCTGGAGCTGTGCCCTGCCAGAACTGCTTTCCTGCTTCCGCTCGGCTCCAGGCCTGGCCCTGGCCCTGTCTCGCTCGCTTGTGCTGTTTGTCTGTTCTCCTGATCTCTGTTGTTTTTTATGCAGGAACGGCCCCTTTACCCTCTGCTGTCCGGGGGGTGTAGAGGGCCTCATCTGAGGCCTGTTTAGTTATTTCCTCCTCACGTGCACGTGCACACGCACATGCACGTGTACGGTAGGCCCTGGCCTCTGCTATTTTCTCTGGCTTGTCGTAGGGTGCGGATTCCTCAGGTATCGGGTGTTGGGTCGCACACAACAGAGAGGAATTGGATGGAAGTGAAGCTTTCAGTCTGCCGGTCCATCAGGAAGTGAGGTTCGCACTCCGTCTCGACAGGGAACGGGAAAATGGGAGCAGTGTTTGGTTGCAGACCCGCGAGCTCTGGTGAAATGGCCTTGTACGGACAATCTCATCGATGCGGGGCAGTCAGTTACCGTGTCTATTGTGGGGGATTTATTTTATGACAAAAAAAGAAAAAAGAACGGGACATTGTAAACGATTCGCCCTGCGTTTGGCGAGTTAAGTTAAAATAATAGTCAGTTGAGGGAGTAGCGGCAATTCATTTCGGAGAAGTACCTCGGGTTGTCTTCGAGCGATCGATAAATGCACTCCCCCCCCCCCCCCCCCCGCTGCGCATCCCCGCGTTGCCTGATGGGTGTGTTGTGCGGGGAAGGCGAGGGGCGCGATTTAAAGCGGGGGTTTTAAAGGCTTTGGTTCTGTGAGCGCTGAATGAAACCCGCTAAGTCCGCCATTCGCCCCTCGCGCCTGCAGACACGTTCCCCCGCCGTGCGGGGGGGCGGGACCACCGCCGTGGACCTGATGCTTTATCGGTTACATGATCGGCTCGTGTCAGAGAAAAAGGAGAGGTTTTGGCGAAGGATCGATAGCAGTGAGCTGGGGAAGATGGAGACTGGAGAAGCCCCGGCTCTTTGAGAGCAGCGGGGAGCGGCGTCTAATCGCCCCGTGACCGTCTCCCTCCTCTCCCTGCCGCTTCGCCCCAAATATCGCTCCGGTTCGAGCGAAAGGCCTAAATAATTCAGCGGCCGCTTCGCTGGGGTCTGCGGCGCCCCCTGGAGGTTTCCAGAACCGCGTTTTTAACTCCCTCTGCTCCTCCTCCTTGTCCTGTGGTTGTGACTGAAGGGTGTCCACGTTCCTCAAACCCGGCTGGATGTGGAACGGGAATGTCAGAGGTTCCTCAAGTGCGGTCGGACCGCCTCCATTTTGGCTCTGCTGCCTTGGCTTAGTCGCATGATGCGACACCGTGTTTACCATGGCTCTGTGTCGTGAGCTGATGTGGAAACACGCAGTGCGCGCTCGGCGTCGGCGGAGGAGGGCCGGCCCACAGCGACGCCCATTTTACTTCTTAAATGGATTTCCCAGTATCTCCCCATTAAGTATTTATAGAGCTCCAGGACTCTGTCTGTGTATGAGGAGAGACGCGGACTTGCAGGGGCTGCTTAAAGCTTTTCCATCAGAGGCCCAGTCAGGGTTGTTTGCTCACCGTGCCAGAAGGTATTAGCGTCCCGCGCGCTTGCCCGTCGCCCGGCCTGGGCAGCGGTCCTTCGCTGGCCGGGGTCGTCCGGACCGCGGTAAACAATCTGCAACGCGGTGGCTTTTCGTTTATAGAAGCTGACTGTCGCTTTGATCTCGGTGTTATCGCGGCACTTGGAGGGTGGAGAGGGTAGGGGAGGGGAGGGGGGGGCCTGTCGGAGAGGGAGTCTGCGTTATTTCCACGGCGATTTGGTCAAGGTCGCGCAGACGGGCCTGCCAGCCGAATCTCCCTTCTGAGGCTTCGAAGGGAGGGCGTAAGGACAGGGACCGTGTGGGGAGACGTGGGGGGGAGGACCCACAGGGTCATCGCTGGGTGTTATTCTGTACGACGACTCATTAGTCCCGAGCGTACCCTCTCTGGCTCGCCTGCTAATGGAGGAATTTGGACTGTCCGGCCGAGGCAAAGGGCATCCCGTCGTCCCGGTGGGCCCGCCCCCCCCTGCCCCCACCCGCCCCGGCGCCCTGTCCTCGTCTCACTCCACCGCCCGCCTGATTGCGTCCTTCTCCGTGTCCTTGCAGAACACCGCCTGCTAACCAGCGCGACTGCATAGCCTCATGTTAAGGGAACTGCGCTTGTAAATCAGAGGTTGCCGGTTCAGATCCCCCGATGGGGCACTGCTGTTGTAATTTACTGTTTTTTTTTTTTTTTTCCATTCATACTTTTTAAATGATGTTTGTGACCCAAAGTGTTTGAACGATTGTCTAAAAATGGCTCTTAATCCTATGAGTTTAAGAAATTGTTGCTTTGCACAGAAACAGTTTCCACTGACAACTGCCATTTAGAATTCTGAGAGATGGCACTGATTGACAGGCAGCCCTGGCAGCCAATGGGAACACTTGGCAATTTGACGTCATTTGTGGAGGGTTGGCCTTGTCGATGGAAATCCCACCACATGGCAGTTAAGACCCAGCTGATTGGTTTAAAGTGTGCTGATTTTCATTACTGCTGAAAGATGGTTTCTAGCCAACCAGTGGAGACATCAGAGTGATTCTGATTTAGTTTTGGCTTTGAAATAAAACTGAGTAGTCTGACAAAATGCCTGCCTGCAGTTAAAAATCCACCTAAATCACTCAACTCAATGTTCTTGTGATTTGGCAAAACATTAATTTGTACCATGATATTCAATCCCCGCTTTAGTTGAATATTGGGTTAAAGATTGGCCTTGATAACGGTTTGGCCTGGATCGCTTTCGTTGCCGTATCAGTCATAACGCAAGTTGGCGAGCAGAATTGAGAAATTGAGAAATCTTGTGCCCGCATTTCCCTCCCCTGCCACTGAACCTTAGTCACCCGGGAGTGTTGCGTGAGAGAGAGAAAGCAAGGCGAAGGGTTTTGGTTAGACATGCTAAACATTTGTAGCTCCGCCAGTGTCGGTTGTATCCGAAAGTTGACTGACAAAACCTGTTCATTCGCTTTCGTCTCGGATGCATCATGTTTTTCCCGGAATAGAATTGATTTTCCCTGTAGCACTGCGAGATTCAGCCTGACCTGTGGGACACGTTTAAGATAAGGAAAGCCGCTGACCTTAATGGTGTTGTGTGCACCTTAATCCGTTAGGGGAATGTAGCGCGCTTTCTCCCGCCTTTCCAACGTGGAAACGAATCACACGGGAGCGTCTGCGCGCTAGGACTCTGTGTGATTGACAGGTCTGGATCTCCCCACGAGCCCTAATTGAACCCAGACGATTGGTGGTTTGAGGGAGGCCCTTCTGAGGTTAGCTTTGGCGTTGCTAGCGGTCGTTACCAGTGTGCAGAGTGCCTTTACTGAGCTCTACAGAGAGAGGCGCGTGCAGATTGTTTATTATTATTTGCCTCGCTCAGTTGATGGGCATTGTGGTAAGTGGGTAATTAATATAGTCTTCCCTGGTGCTGGTTTGACCTTGTAAGACTGCGTTTCCTGTTGGGCTGACGTTCTCCATTTGTCTTAATGTTGATAATCATGATGTAATTCCATTGTCAGGTGAGATGAATGTATTTGCTCCCCCCTCTCTCCTTGGACGTTTAAATGCCTTTTTTTCCAGAGTTGGAGTCAGCTGCCCTCTCGGTTAGCAACCCGCGCTGGGCTTCAGTGTTTTTGAAGGCGCGCGTAAAGGACAGATGTCAATGAGATGCGTCTTTTCGCGCCGTGGTTTTGCAACAAGCTGTGTTTCCACTGCTGTCTTGGAAACGGAACGCTTCTGCTTTATAGAGATTTCCCAGAATGCGGACCAGTACTGGTGATTTCCCAGGAATGCATTTACACCTCCTAATGACTCTATATTAGGAGGACCCTATATGTCTTAACCTGTGTGAGAGGACTTAGTCGTACGTAAATGCGAAAAATGAAGAAATAGCCGGTCAGACCATGAAAATGAAGGTTCCTTATTCACATCCCGGGATTTTTAATCAGTCAGATCAACTAACGCTTGGCAAGCGATTCTCTAAGAGGGGTCGCATTTTTAATTAAATACATTTTCAGTGGGACACCTGCTCATGGATACTAAACCGTTCGTGGAAAATGAAAGTGGTGCTCACACTGGACGAGTTCAAGAATAGGACAAATGGCAACAAGCCAAACTTGCGTTGTTAAAATTAGTGAAACAATTATGGTACAACTTTAGCACATTTATAACTACCATAATTGCTGTATTGGATGCTACAATCTGTAAAAAAAAAAAAAAAAAATGTATTTTTTAAAATGTAATATCTAAAATTTGGGGGAAAGATAATCACACTTCTCCATCCCTACACAGATTGGAGTGGAGGTGGAGTGGAAGAGCTGCCCATGCCCGACTCAGAGACGGCGCCCCCCGGTGGCGTGGAGGTGGAGGACGAGCCGTGGGACGTGGCGGCCCGGCCCATCCAGATCGTGCTGGCGGACGAGGACGACCACAACTTCGAGCTGGACGAGCACGCGCTGGAGCAGATCCTCATGCAGGAGCACGTGCGCGACCTCAACGTGGTGGTGGTGTCCGTCGCCGGGGCCTTCCGCAAGGGCAAGTCCTTCCTGCTGGACTTCATGCTGCGCTACATGTACAACAAGGTGAGGGACCTTGCAGCCTTTATCACTTCAATTTTCATGTCACAGATTGGGCTAGTCTTCTCATTGGTCTGGTTCATCGATGCCCATATCACCATGGAAACGCTTCCTCTTCTGTGGATCATGGTGAATATTAAGATTTAATCAGTGGCTTTAAGACCGCTTATGGACTGTGCAAGAGCAACGCTTGCGGAAAATAATGAAACATTAAAAGGAAACGTAAACACGCGCTGTAAGAGAGAAACCTGGCAACATGAGGCTCATATGCTTCATAATCATCGATTGTCAATCAGTTGTAATGTTCAATTGCTGTTGTACAGTGGTTTTAAAAAAGGCAAGATGTGTTCTCTGAAATCATCAAGGATTTGTGATCCGCTAGAGAATGTCTTGAGAATCGTCCACATTAGACATGTCTTTGGACTGTGGGAGAAAACTGGAGTACCCAGAGGAAACTTGCACAGACTGGGAGAACAAGGTCAAGCCATTCCACATCAATTTTAAGAGAAATTCCAAGCAGAGTTTCAGTTAAGAGAGTTTTTGTTATGTAAGTGAAACCATACAGGCTGTGCTCATACCTGACTTTCCAGCGTCACATAGCTGTGGAAATGAATGTGATGATCAGGTCTGTGCCTGTTGCATGTTGACGTGTATTGGGTGTGTGGACCTGTGATATGAGTCATGTCCAGCAAACTGGCAGAAAATGAAATTGACTGACAACAAACACTGAGTCTGCCTTTGTTCGCACACTGCCAATCTGGTTTAGGTTCTGGAATGTTCCATGGTCTCCATTGCATCGGCATGAAGCCTTTTGTTGATGTACAAAATGACCGGGTTCTTGGATAGTCTACATTTGCAGAAAAGCCCCTTTTTCGTTTGAGGTTTTTAAAAAAAATGTATGTACTTATTTATTTTGTTTACGTTTTCCATTCTGGCTCGTATGTCCTACAGGGCTCGTTTGGATGATTGATTTCCACCCAATTCCCCCAAAAAACGCAGGTGCCTCTGTCTGGGTGGCAGTGACGGGCCTGTGCTGCGCGTCGGCGCGTTCGCGGCGCGGGTTCGGGGCGGGTCGGCCCGGTGGGTCGGCGGGCGGGGCGGGACGGCGTGATCGCGTGTCTGTGCTCCTGCGGCAGATGGCTTTCATGCCGGGCGATACGCATTTTGAAAGCGCGACGAGGCCTCTGGGCCAGCAGGGGGGGGGCGGTGTGTCCAAAGGCCGGCTCCGCCAGCGTTCCGCCTGAAGATAAACACCTTTCCGTCTGTGGCTGAGACACGCGTCCCATTTTTGTGCAAAGTCACGGCGTGTGGGTTTTTTTAGTGGAGTACAGAGACAGGCCACCACATCCTCTGAATACATATGGAGTAGGCCTTGGGCAGTATGTGCCACAAAATGACTGTGTATCAATGTACACAATGTGTTCTGCTTGGAAAACTACCTGGGTCAAATACTGCAGGTGTGTGCTGTCCAAAATGGAGGGAATAAGCTGTTTTCCTTCCCAGAACTGGTCTTGTAGTTTGTGAATTTGTTTCTGTTTTTCATAACACCTTTGTGAAGTTAGTCATAACATTTTGATGTTGATAATGTGGCGTCTTGCGTGTCCTGAGGGGAAGTGACAGTGGGACCACCGTCTCGCGGGGTTCCTGTTTTTTAAAAGCTGCTCTCCGTTTAAAAAGACGGGACCGATGAGCGGGGGGCTCGCGGTGGCTCGGCACGCTTTACGAGCGGCCGTTTCTCGTTATAGGTCAAGTGGCTCGGGAAGCGCTATTTTCGCTCTGGCGCTAATGCTGTGAAATGAGCCCAGATTTACTTTTTTTTGGACGGTGACGCCGGGCGCCCTGCTGCTTTTTTCGGCGCCCTGACGCTTCGCCGTGACGCGTGGGTGTTGAGGCGAGAAGGCCTGACGGCGGACGTTTTTGTTTGAGCCGGGGGGGCTCGGGTTCCGGAAAAGTCCGTGAGCCTGGAGCTGCAGCTGTGACCTTCCCTGTCAGTGAAACGCCTCCAAAACATGCTAAAGTCATGCTAACATTCTAAGTACATGCTAACATGCTAAAAACATGCTAACATGCTGAAAGTACGTAGCAACAGTCTTAGTCTACTATTAATGTGCTGCATACTAAAGCCTCATAAAGACAGTTCATCAGGGCACTGGCTGTACAGTAGAGCAGGTTGTAAATATTTACTTAACCGTCACGTTATTTGCTTGGTAAATTCCTCGTTTTTTTAAATATCGTGATGTATGTGGACGTTCCCTGAAAGAATTCAGGGCTGGCTCCTTCCCGAAGCAGACTGTGGTTGTCTCTCACAGGGTTAAATTCGACAGCTGTCTGTTCAGACACCCTCACTTAATCAATCTCGCTCGCAGTGGCTGCTAAATCCGTTGCTGAACGCTGATATGGACATTTTCCTGCTGATGGTTTTAAGAATGTGGCCGTCGTGCACAACATTGAATTTTGCATAGAAACCGCCTCAAATTAGCCATCTATGTGGAAAATACAAGTTTTTCTTGTATGTTTAAAAAAAAAAAAACACACATGAATAAATGATGCCCTAAAAGCAAATGGGAAGTAATCTACTCATATCCATCCATACATTATTTAACCTGCATGTGCCTGGTGCCACAGGGAGAACATGCAAACTCCACACAGAAAGGCCCACGGCTGTGACTCGAACCTGGGACCTTCTCGCTGTGAGGCGACGGTGCTGCTAATTTCTCTAATATCTAATACAAATGTGTGTGAAAAGCACATGCTTAGGAATGGTCCACTGTTGTTGCTGGTGTGGGAAGTAAGATTCAGTTCCCAAATTGGCCGCAGATTGCAGATTCTTTCATCTAAACTACCACCGTGCTGCAAAAGACGAGAGACATTTAAAAAAAAAAAAAAATGCGTTTCTGCAACATCCATGTAACGCGCGAGTTGACTGGGGCGTGAGGAACAGACGCGGGCTGTGGGTGAATGGATATCGGAGGATGCCGGTGTGGTCTAACTGTGTGCTGTGAGCTTCAGTAGAAGCGGTTGTGTTTTCCTGTGTGAGGTCGGTGCGTTCCGACTGCAGGGGGTGTTTCTGCGTCTCCTCGGTCGCGGGCCGGAGCCGGGGGTCTGATTGGATGTTCAGGTCTGTACCGCGGTCGAAGCGATCGTTACGAATCCACGGAGCGATTGAGCAGCCCGCGCGGCTTCTACGTGTAATTAGTTTCATCCTGGTGGGTCCCCCCTCCCCCCTCCCCCCCTTGTGCCCATAACTGCTACTGTTCACCTTTTGTTGGAAGATGCAGAGCTGTCATTTTGAAAGTGAATGTGAATGGCCCTGCGTGCTTCTCAGTGGCCGGAGCGGTGTTGTGAAACGCCTCGATTTGCGTCAGGCAGACACTTTCACTTTCATTACCGAAATCAGCGCGTGCACCTTTAACTTAGTTCTGTGTTCTTGTCCAGTAAGACGACCTATTCTTATAATGCCATAGTGCAGTGTTTCTCAACCTCGATCCTGATTGATTTTTGTCAGTGCCAGTCTCTTGATCAATACACGCTGTGGGAAATCTTGTTCCGCCTTTCTCGGGTGGTTAAACTTGTTTTAACGCGACGCAGGTTTGGCTTGTTGTCACTTGCTGTTGGTAAACTCCCTCCATGTCACACGGATGGTTTCAGATTTCCATTCTCACCGAACAGGACCCAGCTGATTCCACCTGTCAGTTCGTAATTGAATCGGTTAAAATGGAAACACTTTGAACTGGAATCAATTGCCGTATACTGCATACAACATAGAACTGTTATTCATTTCGTTTTTTCTAACTGACTGACCTTCCATTCCAGGGATGTGAATATGGGACATTTGTGTAGCTCTTTCTGGCAAAATGTGGCTTGAACAGAGTAAATTGCCCTTTAATTGACTGTAGAACTGTCTAATTGAGAACAATTAGCAGTTCATTACAATACAGAGCTTGTTATTATGGCTGGAACAAAAACCAGCACACACAGTAGGTTCCCAGGACCAGGGTTGAGAAACACTGCCATAGTGGATGCTGCTCTACCTCAAGGGTTCTTGAACTCCGCCCACCCCCAGTGACATCACAATCCCCCTGTGCTAGGCCACGCCCTGTCTGAGGCCCAGCTGTTCCCTGTTGAGCTGTAGGCGAGTCCTGTGATGAATGGCCTTACCTAAGCTCTGCTAATGCTAGAGCGGTACTTCCAGCCCTGAGCGGAGCTTCAGTCACGCCTTCTCTGTACCTCAAACCTGTGTGATTGGGCCTTCAGACGCCTCCTACGCCCTCATTGGCCAGGTCAGGGTAAAGGGGGTGTGGTCATTGTCAAGGGGTGGGGTTATGGCAGGTAGCTTGTTATCCAAATACACAAGTTAACTGGAGCCTTTCACTAGGTGTATGGTGTTGGCACTGAAGAGTGGTCATATGGGAGGGACTTGGCGATGTTGACACTTCTATGGCCCAGTGGTAGATGAGCAAGCAAACTGCGTAGCTGACTGAAGGCACAAACTCATTCAAGCTTTTGGCTCGAGCTGATTGTGTCCCCTGGCCCCTTTCAAAGATGATCTGGCTTTAACCAATCATGCGACTGCTGACACCACGTGACCTGGGTGTAACCAATCATCAGGCTGCTGACACCACAGGCGACCTGGGCATAACCAATCATCCCACTGCTGACACTACATGTGACCTGGGCATAACCAATCGTCCGACTGCCCTTGTCGCAGAAGAGGCTTAACATTCCAATCTCTGAGCAGCAGTGCGTTTGTGTGCAGTGCATACATAGCATTTTAAAATGCAGACATGGATATTTGTGGTTAGCTTTTCAGGATGTAGAGACCAACTGTGCAGCGTTTTCCCCGAAAAGTCCCCAAACGCCTAAACGTGGTAACGTTTTCAAAAGGGCTATCCCACAATGCCTCATTACCATTGCGTGCGCACATTCATCCAAGTGAAACTGCATTCTGCTGCCCACTAGAATTTACAATCCGTTCTTTAGCGGAAATCTGAAATTAAGAATGCAAGGGATTCTGCTGCTGCCCAAAAAACAATACTGTACAGAGAAAAACATACACTTTCACCGTCAGCTAAAACAATGTTTTCACCCAAATACGAAACCGGGAAAACATTTCACACAGCTGCTATTGCAACCACCCCGAGCCAAGTGGTTGAACACAGTAGGTTTTGCGTTTGTTTTTTGTTTTTTTTTCCTTCCAAAATACTTTGAACGTGAGGTGGGAAAAGTATGAATGCTTTCATGATGCAAGGAAAGAAGTACTCTCCTTATTTTTCATTTGTTTCCGCCGGTTTCCTTCCTGCTCCTGATTCTGCGTGAGTAGAAGGCGTCTCCTGAGTTCCCTGAAAATTTGGGACCTGTCAGTCACGGCCCACGGATGCGTGTAAAATTCAGTTTTTGGCCCCTGGTTATAATCTGTGTGACCTGGTCTTCACACGCATGCGTTTCGGACGCGTCAGACAGAATTCGCGAGCCCCTCTCCCGTTTGGCACACCTCTGGAATCGGGACCTAAAATGTGTGCCGAATCTCTCCTCGCGGCCGTTTCTACCTGGTCCTGACCAGCTCCTTTCTGTAAACACTACCGGCGTCTCTGGTTATTCGTGATTACCTTTCCCAAGGTTCCTGTGTGAATTTGCATATAAATTGCCATTTTGTTTTTATAAATGGCCGAGCTGCCGGCCATTCTGCTTTTAAGTACACTGGTGCCTCTGACCTCCTAGTTTGTGTTAGAAAAGTTTTGTTTGAATGGTTTTCTCAGATAAGATAAAACCATCGAGTGAAAGCGTGGAATGAATATCTTTTGATGATATTTTGAGGTTGTGTTTTGTGTTCTTGCTTCCTGAACGATATGATAAAATCTGCCGACCTTTTTGCTTTTTGCACCGAAAGGAAAGGCAGTATTTTTTTGTTTTTGTTTTGTTTTGTTACCTTGTTCTTATAAAGCAGTCTATTGGAAGGAATTTGGGGGATTTTATTTTATTTTTCATAACGTTTTATTCCATTTGATGAGGGCGCACGGCTGACCTGATCTGGGTGATGCCCCTGGAGTGCAGCGGCTTTGGCGATTAATGGCTGCTTTTGTTCCTCCCTGAAAGGCCCTGTTTGTTCTGCTCCGAGAGGTTTCTCAGTCCCGTTATCTCAGGGTTCTGCGTCCAAAGTGCCATTAAGGAATGGCTGAGATCCAGACTGGGCTGATCTACTGGTGCTCTGCATCGTCTGGAGTCCCCACTCACACCCCACACTCCCCACTGCCCCCCCCCCAGCCACCCCTAAGCCTACACTGGAGTCAATCAATCAATCAATCAAATTTTATTTATATAGCGTATTTTACAACAGTTGTCACAATACGCTTTACAGACAGCCCTAGCCTAAACCCCCACAGGAGCAAGCCTAAGGCAACAGTGGCAAGGAAAAACTCCCTGTGGCAGATGGGGAGAAACCTTGGAAGGAACCAGGCTCAAGGGGGAAACCCATCCTCCTCTGGTCGGCTCAGGGTGCCGACTGGTGACCAGCATGTCAGCCAGAGTCCCACTGTCCCCCAATAACCCTGAACCCTTACCTTACACTGGAGCCCCACTGTTCCCCCAATAACCCTACACTGGAGTCCCACTGCCCCATCCCTGCACTGGAGCCCCCGCTGTCTCCCCCTAACCCTGCACTGGAGCCCCACTGCCCCCCCCCCCCCCCCCCCCCCCCCCAACCCTACACTGGAGCGTGTGCGTGCGTGCGTCCGTTAGCTCCAATGCTTACATTATCACACACGTACAGCTGCCCTGTGTTGCTCTACTCCACTTCCAAGATTGTTTAGTATGGAGCAGAGCGGGCTGTGGTTCTGACGGGCTTTAGCATCCAAACTCGTCTCCTATTCCAATCACCGTTTGATAATGCGCCCCAAACTTACCCCCTCCCTTCCAGCACCACTGGATTACCATCCATTTATATTCATGGGAAATCCCCCCCCCCCCCCCAAAACAGATTTAACAGCTACAAAAAATCTTTCCTGTGTGAAAAGAATATTTAATGAATTACTTTTTTGCCCCTGGACCAGGCGCGGCACAAATGAACTTTTGATTGCAGAGGAGACTCTGAATAGGACAGAATAAATCAGCTCTTTGAAGAATTTAGCGCCTTTATTCGGGCAGTAAATTGCGATTATCCGTCCTCTTCTCTGTACGTATCTGAAGGCGGCGTTTGAGGGACGCACGCCGAGCACCCATCTTCCCCGCCGAAGATTTCCAAAAAACTGTGCCTGATTGTGACAACTGCCTGTGATGCGAGATCCCAGTGTTCCCGGAACAGTGGCTCTCTAGTGCCCTCCTGTGGCACGGTTGCAAATTGCCGCTTCAGTCAGTCTGTCCGTCCGTCCTACTTTTTGTACAGACGGTATGTCACACTGGCAGACTGCTTGCTGCAGGCGTTTCCAGCGTGTAGCTTTATGAACAGTGCGACTAGCACAGTAGAGTGCTGATGTAGACTGCAGGGGACAGGTGTGTTGTACTGTACATGAGGCCAAAATAATTTCTGCTTCTCCTTCGGTTTGGGGGAAGGTCTTTCTGACACTTGGGAGCCTGGAAGCTGAAAGCTCTGCTGCTGGTTTTGGTCTTGGAAATTTTGGCATGGTCAGATGGGCACATCTTGTGACTGTAATGTTCGATTTGGGTGATATGTGGAAATAAGGTCACTTAAGTGTGCTTGTCTGAACCTGTTTAAATGAAAGAATTTCGATTTCCAGTCCTGGAGGGCCACAAGGTCTGCAGGTTTAACTCCAGTCCTGGAGGGGGCACTGTCTGGGTCTGTCCCAGTGTAGCTGTCTATAACACCACCTGTAGGAGAGGCAGATTCATTGATCTTTGTTCTCCTGAAACCCTGTCGTCTCTCTGTCCCGATTTAGACATCCGAATGCTGGCTGGGGGGTAGTGAAGACCCCCTGACCGGCTTCACCTGGAGGGGGGGGTGCGAGAGGGAGACGACGGGGATCCAGGCGTGGAGTGAGGTGTTCGTGGTGGACAAGCCCGACGGCAGCAAGGTACGAGCCCTCTTCCTCTTCCTCCTCCTCCTCTCCATTTAATCTACACTCTGCCTCTTGGGGTTTGGTTTCAATTCCATTCCAATTCAGGAAATGAATTTTTTGTGAGGGGGGTTGAGAAATACTGGCATTTTATTTGAGGTTTTGAATTGGATTTTGGTTCTACCCCTAACATCCTATCCGTGCTCTGTGTTTTTATAGCACTCTTCACACACAGGGATCCCAGGGTACTGAATGGTTTACTGAACACTCTTCTCTTTCTCCACACTGCTTTTCCCTTCCCTAACGCCACACTCCCCCCCCTCCTCCCCCCCCGGCCGCACACAGCTTTAATCTCTGAAGGATGATCTTGTGTGCGTACTGTAGAGACTGGGGTGGAGGCAGCTCCGGAAAGCGAGCCTCTGGGAATTAATATTTAACGAGGCCGGGGAGCCTGCGGAGTCGCGCCCTGTGACTGTGTCAGGTGGTCCGCGCGCCCGCGTCGCGGAAAGACGGCGTGCGCTCGCCGTGTTCCGTGTTCCGTGTTTCGACCGGGGGTCTGTGTGTCTCCGCAGGTCGCCGTTCTCCTAATCGACACTCAGGGAGCCTTTGATAGTCAGTCAACCATCAAAGACTGCGCCACCGTGTTTGCCCTGAGCACCATGACCAGCTCGGTACAGGTGAGCACCACACACAAACTGTGTTAGGGTTCAGGCTGAGCACCATGACCAGCTCCGTACAGGTGAGCACCACACACAAACTGTGCCACAGTGTTCATTTTTAATTATATTTAAAAAATGCCATATTTGATATCAGTGTTTCCAAATGCACCAAAGCTGGAAAATTAAGGATAGAAACCTCTTAAAATCACATGTAGAACAGTGTTTGATGGGATCCTCAGCCCTGGTCTTGGAGAGTCGCTGGGTCTGTTGGTTTTTATTCTCATTTAAAACCTGCAGTTTAGACACAAGATAACAGGTGAGGTGAGTTAACTGTGTAATTACCAGTTTTAATCGATAAGCAGCCACAGAGTAATTGGAAAATGAGCAGGCCCTGTGGCTTTTCAGAACCAGTGATGAGAAATCCCTCTTAGGACTGAGTGTCTGGATTTGCACAAACCGACCTGTTGCTCACGCTAACCCTGAGGGTCTTTGATGCTTGGGTGAGGAGTTTTACATGCACAGGGACGCTTGCTGCAGCTATAAACAGTTTCTTTGCAGGCTAATTTAGCTGAAGCCCTCAACCACAGTTTCTGTGTGTGGAAACCTCAATTGGTTTCCTGTATCCAGAACCAATTACTGTATGTAGGAAACTGGGTTTGGAGATCTCCTGAGGCATTAGAGGTCTTGATTTAATATGGTTAACTGATTCATGTTTGATGTCTTTCAGGTCTATAACTTGTCCCAGAATATACAGGAGGATGACCTTCAGCATCTTCAGGTACTTCATTTAATGATGTGTTTTATAACGTGCATCTCTGAGCATCTGCAGGTGTCTGTAGATTACTCTGAGTGTGTGTGTGTGTGTGTGTGTGACGGGCTGTTTTCACAGCTGTTACGGTACGCCTCTAATCTCCAGGTGTTCGTAGATTATACTGAGCGTGTGTGTGGGGTTGTTTTCACACCTGTAATGGGACACCTGTAATCTCCAGCCGGAGACGGGTAGTCCTGGAGGAGGGGTACGACTGAGTGAGAGCACCCTCGATCTGTCCATGTTATTTTCCATTCCCTTTTGTTAAATTTTCCTGTTTTTGATTTTTCCCTCCAGCTCTTCACGGAGTACGGACGGCTCGCCATGGAGGAAATCTATCTGAAGCCCTTTCAGGTGCGTACGCTGGCGCTGCCTCATCACTGAGCCCCAGACGGGCTTAACCACGCCCCGTCCAGCCGCTGCGTCCTGGCCGACTGCTACACTGATGCGGGCAGGCTGCAATTCCCCAAATGACCACAGGGGGCGAATTGCACACTGCCCTGCAGGATGGCCAGCCAGTCGGCTTTGGTGCAATAGGGGAATTCATTCTGTGCCGTGGGACTTGTCAAAGGGCAGTGCTCTCATCCTGATACCTCCCCTGTTTGGAGGTTTTATTTTGTTTTCAGGGTATCCATTACTATCGGTGTTACTCCAGTCATAAAAACTAAGTGTCCGTGAGTCTTTGAGTTAGAGTTTTCAGTCGATGCGTTCGTAAAAAATCTGCTACAAAAGGGAACAAGGGAAACGTTTTTGTGTGTTTATTCAGCGTTGTGGCTGTGTTTTTCACGCACTGACTCTGTGTCCCCCCCCGAACAGACCCTAATGTTTTTAATAAGAGACTGGAGCTACCCGTACGAGCATAATTATGGATTGGACGGGGGGAGGCGGTTCCTGGAGAAGAGATTGCAGGTGAGTTGCCTCATCCAGCCGGGGGGATTCTCACACTTTTAGGGAAATGGGGGGGGGGGGGGGATGTTAACATGTCACCGGTGACTGTCAGATCACAAGGGGGGGGGGGGGGGGGGGGCGTGGGCAGAAGGTCTTTACACGGATTTAAACAAAGCGGTTTCGGCGGCTTCTGTCGGGGGAGCTCCCCCCCCGCCCCCCCAGGCTGATGAGGTTTTTGAGGACGCCTCTCGCCACGAACCGTTTGATCCCCCGCCGCCGATACGGAGCGCTCACCTGTGGCGGAACGGCTACGCGGTACAGAACCGCGAAAAAAAACGCTCGGAATGTAACCGAGGCGACGGAGGAACAAAGGACAGAAGGAGATAACCCTTTGAGCTTCGTTGTGGAAATTGGATCTTGAGGACCAACGGAAGCTGCACTGATTTTGAATAAGTGCACACTGGAAGAAAGAGGAAATGACACAGTGGACCGGCTTCATGCGTGCATCCGAAATCCTTTCTTTATACCCAGGGGTGCGCAACAAGGACTGATCCGTTTCAGGATTTTGTGCCAAATTCTGCTCTTAATTCTTTAACTAGCTCATCTTGTTCTGACATTTGCATAAGCAACAGCTACAGCCACCAAGTGTATCCTTGTAATTTTACTGTGCTCAAGTACAGTAGTGAACAGAAGCTGTCCCTAAAACTAAAACTAAAAGGTAATTGGTTGGAACAAAATCCAGCGCGTAGACCGACCTTCCAAGACCGGAGTTGTGCACCCCTGCCTTAACCCTTCAGACAAAGCTTAAATCCTGCCGATGCCTCATTGTTCATTTTAATAAGGATAAACCGATTTCATTTCCAAAGAATTAAAAGCGCGGTGCAGATGTTTATTTGCGTGCGGCAGATAAACGCGGCTCATCTATTAATTAGCCTTTTAAAGACCGTAGTCTGGAGGTGTGCGTTTAACGTCCGACTAAGTGCTGTCTCTCGCTTTTTCATTTTTCAGATACCTATTAACTTTTCCCAGGAAAGTTCATTTTAATATTGCGGTGCCATAATGACGTTCATTACGTTAAGTGATATGAAATGATAATCCGCCGGTGAAGAGCGGGTAATTTCCCCGAAAGTGCCCCCCCGTGTGTGCGGTGTGCGCCGAGCGTAGCTTCATCTGCACTTGACATTTTGTTGAAGGAGGCCGTCCAATGGCGGAGGCTGTTTCGTGTGCGTTCTCTATTCCGCATTAGTGGCTGGCTTATCCTGCCAAGGCAGACAAAAACCCTCTTACCGCCAGCGATAGAAGGCGTGGTCTACCTGAGAATCGGGTGCGCTTTGGTGGAGAATTTTGTGACCTTAACAAATGATTGGATACTTGGTGGTAGAGAGGGTGTGGTCTGACGGGGAGGGGTGGGGATGTGGGGTTTGGGGTAACGTGAGTGGGTTGTAGGATAAGCCCCCTCCCCGGTTTCTCTTGTCCGAAGGTGAAGCAGAACCAGCACGAGGAGCTTCAGAACGTCCGGAAGCACATCCACTCCTGCTTCTCCAACATCGGCTGCTTCCTGCTTCCGCACCCCGGCCTCCGGGTCGCCACCAATCCCAGCTTCGACGGCAGGTTAAAAGGTGCGACCCTCTGACCTCCGACCCCCGACCCCTGACCCCCTGTGCCTTGCCCCACCACTTTGGCCTCGGCCTCGGCCTCCGACTGAATTTTGAATCCGAAACTCAAGGTGAACTTGTGGCAGTTGAGCATCGCGTAACTGTGGGCATCGTCCAGGGGGAGGTCGTGTCTGAACTGGACTGTAGCGACGCGGTCGGGGAGCTGGGCGTGTGACTGAGAGAGGGTCCCAGCTGGGGCTCTGCTGTGGTACCTGTGAGCGAGGCACTTCATCTTAATTGCTTCAGTAAATATCCAGCTGGGGTAATTTACGAAAGCAGTTCAGGTTAAGCACTTTGGATTATGTATGGGGGGGCGGTGGGGGGGGGGGGTAGTGAGCTTCATAAATCACTCTGGATACGAGCGGCTGCTTGAATGTAAATGCGCTACATGCAAAACAAAGAAGGCACACTGCTGCTCTGAGAGATGTTTTATTTGAGCAGAAATTGCAGTGCACGTGCACTCGCACACTCACACTCTCTCTCTCACACACACACACTCACACACACTCACACTCTCTCTCTCACACACACACACACACACACACACACACACTTTCACTCACGCTTTCACTCACACACACGCACACTCGCACTCACACCCAGAGGAGGGTCAATTGAGTGAATTGTCGCTGCCATTTCGGCTCAAGGCGAATCTTTCCAAATGGCGTTTCACACTTTATTTCAGGCTAATGAAGGGGTAAGCTGCAGCACTGTGACGGCTCATTTGAGCCGGAATTATTATTGCTGTGCTCCCTCCTCCAGCAATTTAAAGGAAACGCGGCCATTTAAGCAAATTCATCATTTCTGTCTCAGAGCACTACACGAGTTTTGAAAAAACGATCTGTTTAACACGAATAAATTAGGTATGACCGCTGGACTTTTTGTCACATTAATCAGCGTCTGTAAGATCCTGAGGTTTTTTTTTTAACAGATGCTCAAATGAAGATCTGGGGGAGAGTATTGGGGATTTGACGGAGAGGTTTTTGCTGCAGATATTGACGACGAGTTTAAGAAGGAGCTGAAGCACCTCGTGCCGTTGCTGCTGTCCCCGGAGAATTTGGTGGAGAAAGAAATCGGCGGATCCAAAGTCACATGCAGAGATCTTGTGGAGTATTTTAAAGTAAGTTAGATGAAAGTTGGATCGCTTTCATTTTCTTTTTTTAAATTCTATCTATTGAGGACTGAAATGTTTTGTTTTTTTTCTCTTCTAGGCCTACATCAAAATCTATCAAGGTGAAGAATTGCCTCACCCGAAATCCATGTTGCAGGTGTGTTCCATTTAAATAAACGTGTTCCTTACTGTGCCTCCAAAGGTCAACAGCAACTGCAGACCAGTTACCAAGTCTGTTGGAGTTTATTGGATGTCTGGTTGGACGTGTGTTAAAGATCTTCAGGTAGGCTTTGTAGAAGTGAAGGGAAATGCTAGCGCTAGGCTAACCCCTCTGTGTTCCGCTGTTGTCCAGGCGACCGCGGAAGCGAACAACCTGGCCGCCGTCGCGGGAGCTAAAGACGCGTACAATAAGAACATGGAGCAGGTGAGCGCAGCGGGGCGGAGCCGCCAGCTCTTAGCCGCCAGCTTTGAGCAGCTCGGTCGGCCAGGTCACCGATGGTTGGAAAACGTCTGTTGCTAAGAGCTGGAAAAACCACTTGGTGAATATCACACTACCAACAGCTTTCTGAGTGGTGGACTGAAGGGTGAATTGATTGGAAGATTCAATGGCTAATTGGTTTACCGATTCACCACTTGATTGGTTGACTGGTTGTGGTGTGTGTGTGTGTGTGTGTGTGTGTGTGTGTGGTGGGGGGCAGGATGGGGGGGGGGGGGGGTTGGTTGATTGGACTGCTTAGTTGATTGATTGGCTGCTTGACTGGTTGCTTGGGTGACTGGTTGCTTGGCTGGCCGGTTGATTGGCTGCTTGACTGGTTGCTTGGCTGGCCAGTTGATTGGCTGCTTGACTGGTTGCTTGGCTGACCGGTTGATTGGCTGCTTGGCTGACCGGTTGATTGGCTGACCGGTTTCATCGGCCGGCTGACTGGTTAATCATTCCCGTCGGCGCGTCCCCAGGTGTGCGGCGGGGACAAGCCGTACATCGCCCCGGCGGACCTGGAGCGGAGCCACGAGGAGCTGAAGGAGTGCTCGGTGCGGCAGTTCCGCGCGGTGAAGAAGATGGGCGGCGAGGAGTTCTGCCGGCGCTACCAGGAGCAGCTGGAGGGCGAGCTGGACGAGGCCTACGCCAACTTCATCAAGCACAACGACAGCAAGAACATCTTCTACGCCGCCCGCACGCCCGCCACCCTCTTCGCCGTCATGTTCGCCATGTACATCGTCTCCGGGGTGACGGGCTTTGTGGGACTGAACACTGTGGCCGCGCTCTGCAACCTGGTCATGGGCGTGGCCCTGCTCTCGCTCTGCGTCTGGGCCTACGTCAAGTACTCGGGCGAGTTCCGAGACCTGGGCACCGTCATCGACAACGTGGCCGAGACCCTGTGGGAGCAGGTAGGTGGAGCCCGGCCCAGCCTCGAACCCCCGCCACGTTCAAATTTTATTTCTTTTTTAAATGTTCCTTATACTTTTTTTTTATTTTTTAATTGATTCCTCTCTCATTCCCCCTCCCCTAAGTAGTATGTGTAAACTGAATCCCCCCCACCCCACCCCATCTCAAAATCAGAGGTGGAGAACTTTGTCATAAGCACTTTTGCACTCTGACAGCTGATGGCCAGAGAATTTTCCGCCATATTAACTGTGATCTTCTCCAGTCGCGCTTGCTTCCTTGAAAATGTGTAAGCCACTCGTGTGCATGTATGTAATTTGTCATTGTCATTCTGCCCTTATTCCTCCCTGTTTGGATCCACCGCCCACTTGGGTGTGATTTCTGATTTCGTCACGAAACCCCCCCCCCCCCCGTCCTTTCAGATCGCAGAGTCCGTCTCACCACCCGAATGATTTCAGCACCCCACGATCCGCCGTTTCCCCCACGCTGACCTGTCTAACGGCCAGTTCAGATCAAAAACTCCTCAGCCGAACAAGACCTTTTGTTTTTCTCCCCAGAAGTTCTCCAGAGCGTGAACGACTCCGTTTTAGGACATCAGCTGTGATTGGCTGATTGGTTTGCCGATTCAGCAATTTATTTAGCTGATTACTGTGGTCGTCTCAGATTCAGCACATCAAATTTTTCTCAACTTATAATTGTTGTGGGAAAAGGTTGTTTAATTAGTTAATTCTTGGTTTTAGACTATGTAGTCTTTACTCGGCAACATTCTAAGATTTATTTAGTTTTTTTTTTTTAATTGCCAGTCTTGTCTCATATGCTCTTGCAGTTTTTTTGATCTGAACTGGGCCTGTCTTGTGTCTCTTGCTGCTTTTCCTCCTTCCTAATTTCCTGTTTCTCTGTCCGCTGTCTGCTCACACAGAGGACTCCAAGAAAGGTGAGGGAGATTTTTTTTTCCCGCCCAATCATCCGTCGGCTCCTCCTCGGTGCTCGACTGTTCTTGTTTCACGGTTCATTTTGAACTTTCACGCAGGTGCTGTTCTGCCGCTAACCTCCCGCAATTCCGTTTTTTAGGTGTTTACCAAACTCTTTGAGCTGGCGAGGAGTCGAATCTCCTGGCGCTCCTTCTTACCGGCACAGAGAAAGAGACTGTCCTCAAACAACAATATCAAGAAGAAAAAATAGCTACTACTACTTTTTTTTTTTTTTCTGGTCTCAATTTTATTTTTGTGCGATTATTTTTCCATTTTTATTTAATTTAATTTTTCGTAGTACATGGTCGATAACCATGCTGGCCTAGATTTAATCTGAAATTGTTTTACCTGGGTTGCACACTACAGGTTGGCACCTTCAGCTTTCATTCTTTTCCACTCTTTTTGTACTGTGAGGGGACTGGTTTGGTTGGGGGGGGGGGGGGGTTGCTGGCATGTACAGTCATATTTTTGCATCACATTTTCAGTTCACATTTCAGCTGTCTCTGTCTCCACGTTTCCCTTAAACGCGGTGATTAATAGGATGTGTTGCATGTGTACGTGAAATCCTCACTTTCTTTCCCCTTTCTTTTTGTCCGCGATCATGTTAAATTTGAGTGATTTATCTTTTTTTTCTTTCCTTTTTTTCCTTTTCCTTCCACTCATTTTGGTTTCTTCCATCTCCCTCTCTCTCTCTCTCCCTCTCCCCCCTGTCTGGAATCCTCTCCCTCTCCAGGTGTTGAAGCCTTTGAGCGATCACTATATGGAGGATAACATTAGGCAGAGTGTGGCAAACTCCATCAAGGCCAGTCTGACCGAGCAGGTGACGCAGCACGCCAAGTTAAAGACAAACTGACCGCTCTCCCTTCTAGAGAGAGAGAGAGAGTGCGAGAGAGAGCGCGAGCTCGTATTTTAGGCCCACGAGCTGCGCCAACCAAAGTTTACACACCCTCTGTTTTAGCTTCACCGAATTCCGCCTCACCGCATTGGATGATGCCCCTCCCCCTCACTCACTCGCACGCATTGCAAGCGTGTTCCCAAGTCGCATCTCCCAGAATCAGGACCTTTGCTGTGGCGAAGCGGTGTGTTTTGTAGATTTTTTCCGCCCCTCCTCCTGTTTTTGAAAATGTGTGTTCCTAATTAAGGGTTGCTGTCGTAGGTTTTTTTTTTTTTTTTTTTTTTTTTTTCCCCCACTGTCATTTTCTACCATTTTCTTTGTTTTAAATTACACCACTGCATTGATTTTTATTTCAGTGCTATTTCAGGGAAAAGGAGACTTTGTTGCTGCTTGGTTTTGACCTAGCCTGTCTGTCTCCGGTCTTACTGCACCGAAGTGAATCTCTCTCCCAGTATCCCATGTTATACCCACCCGCTCGTGTGAGCAAATGGTTCCGTCACCGTAGTAACGCACATGGCAACAACCGACTGAAGACACAGTCCAGACGCAGCGGTGCTTCCCGTTAGCTCTGGACGAATAAAGCACGATAAAACTGGCGTACAGCGCAGGCCACTCGATGCGTTTCACCTCTTTTCCACCTCAGTTTACAAACGAACATTTCAAACAACTGTTAACTGCATTAACTCCTCGTTAACGTTAATCTAGCTAGCTAATTGGTACACGGTAACGGTAGCTATTGAACAAAACGTACGGCTAGGCTAATTGAATTGATACTTTCCCAGTTTCTACGGTGAGTATACGGTGTGGCAGAAGCAGTGAACGCAGTGACGTAGGCACTTTCATGACCTATTTATAAGCAGGCCAGTGAAGATCTGTGTGATCCTTTTTTTTTTTTTTAGCCAGGCTGTTATATGAACAACGGTCCGTGTACCAGGCAAGGTGTAGGAGTGAATTGGACATGGGGGCCATTTTCCAAAAGCTGCTTAAATGCTAATTTCTCGAGACTTAAGGAGAGGGTAGCCTACTGATCTACGTGTGGACTGACGATTGAAGTATATTAATTTAAAGATGTGGGGGGCCTATAGAAGCTCACAGCCTAGCAGTTTTCAAAATGAAACTCCTGTGGGGGAAGTGATCTTATTATTGATAGGGGTGGGGGTGGTGGGGGGTTCCTGCTTTGGACATGTCCTGCCTGCCCCCCACTCCTCCCACCTAGGCCCTTACATCCCTGGTGCCAGTGTTTTAACGCTGCTTGTGTTCAGACCCCCACAACAGAGGTGAAGACTTTTGAAACTGTGCATTGCCTTTGTCTTTCCTTTTTAAATCGACTGACCTGCCCTTAGTGCATAATCAAAGCTGTCCTAATCTGACTTACAGCCCCTCCCCTCTCCAACCCCCCCCCCCCCCCCCCCCCCCCCCCCCCTCAAAAGCTATGGCAATTTCCACAATTCCATCCAAAACACCCCAGTTTTGTGTGGTTAAATTTTTTTTTTTTAATTTTTTTTTTTAATCAATCACAAATTTAGGGCATGTATATGATATAAATATATAAATATCATTTTTTTGTATACATTTTTGTAGTTGGACAAAAAACAAATCCAGTGGTTCTGTGGTAGGATGAAGTACAGGTTATGTAAAGGAATGCTTGTTTTTTGTGGATTGTCACTGTCAGGTTGCATTTCTTTTGATATATTTGTAAATTTAACTGCTCTCAAGCACCGTGATTTCACCCCTTCTAGCCAAGCATCTTGGAATGTCAGTAAGAGTGTCTTGAATTATTTTGTCTGTCTTCTGTTGCATTTTAAAGTTATTTTCTGTAATTTATTTTCAGTACAAGATTAAAACGAACTACTATATATTAAGTGATATAATTGATTTAAAAACTGCAATGCACAACCCTTAAAACGATGCTTCTTACAGGAACTTTTTAAAGGGCATCTTGAAGTTATTGAAACATTGAATCCATAAAAATAAAAAGACAGTTATACTTGTATTATGAAGAAATTAGTAGCGTCATTCCATTGTCTGTTTTACCCATTACCTGTGTGTGTGTATATAGAAAAATGGTTTCAGAGATGTTGGTTCAAAATATTAATGCCAGTTTTATAGCAGCAGCAAAGACCGTTGAACATGTACAGTACTGTTATATTCTCGGAAGCCATCAGACTTATGACAGTTTAAGCTCTGTATTCAGTGAATACATTTATCACAGATGGCCATGAGAAACTAGACATCACATGAAAGACCTACAGTGGAAATTAATGAAATCAATCGAGCTACTTAAGATATTAATATTGGGGGGGGGGGGGGGGGGTGTTTGAAGTGTTTTTCCTGCTCAGATGTATGGGTTGTCTTTGGTCGTTTTTTTGTTGGGAGGGGAAAGGGGGGAGGGGGGGGGAGAGTAAATGCTGGACATTGACATGGCTGTCATCTTACCTTTATGATGTATTTCTCATTTGTCTTTTTTATCTATACAGCTAATCTCCGTAAGTAACTACAGTCCAGTGCCACATTTGGCTGTGTTTTTGCGGCTTGGCTGACTGAAGACCGTAGTCGATACTGTTTGGTAGTGAATGACGTTAAATTTGACCATAATGGCAAACACAAATTGTGCGGTATTGTCCTCGTTTTATTTTTAATTATATGAATGTTGTCAATATTAATACTGTATCCTCTGCCTTGTTTTAAAAAGAATAAAGTTGAAATTGAATAAGGATGACTATTCTCTATAGTGCACATGTGATATTTGCTTTTATGTCAATTATATCTAATTGATGTTATACTCTCAATAATTTAATTTTTTTGAATGACCATTTATTTGGTCGTTGTGATTGAATTGCTAAATAGGACCATGAAGGCAGAATTGGAGTGCCTTTGGTCATGAAGACGGTCTTGCTTGCTTAAGCCCAAAAACGCAGCCTTTGCATGGGCGTTTTGTACCTTGGCACCCTACCAGTGGCGCGTCGCCACGGCTCCGTAGCACAGAACTGTATGGTGCGTAGAGTGCAAAAATAATGCAGCTCTGTGGATTCTTCAGGAAGTTACATGACAACGTGGAACACTCGGTTTTGCCCGCTTGGCGCTGGCTCTCGTTAATATCTGGATCAAAGTTCACAAACCCGTGGAGAATTACACCCGCAAATACTCGAGTGGTCTGTCTCCGATTCGGTTGGCATTTTCCCCAGGTGGTATGGGTAACGCGCACGTCTCTTGGCTATTAGAATGGCAAACATTGGAAGAGCAAATCAGTATTGTGTGTGGAAGTGCATAATGGCTGCATGTTTTGTCACGCACAGTGGTAAAACGCGTGAAATATAAATGTTCCCTTCTTACCGTGCAGCCGAATTGGCGCTCTGACTACATAAGTGTCCGCACATCTTTGTGAACGAACACTTAAAAATATATATTTTTTTTACTGAGCATGGTTGAACATACTGTGGATCGATGGAAGTACATGTGTACAAAACAATATTGTGATTAAACCGTTTGTCAGTGTACATACCTGTGTAGGCATAACTGTATATAATAAAGTATATCGGTATATATTTTACTGCTTTTTCTTAAGATAGATTTCTTGCGCAAGTGGTCAGTTTAATTTTCAGAATTTGTTAAACCGGCCTTCAACTTTGGACAGACGACAGCACTGTGCTTCGAGGACCCTAATCGTCAAACTGGGCGGCGAATGACGGTGAACGACAGCAAATATCTACGCTACAGCAGCCGCTGTAGTCACGGTATTTGCCGCTCTGAAATTGCACTCGTTACTTTTGTGCCCCCTTGTGTCCATATGTGTTTAGTAGGATACGGAGACGCTGTAATCCATGCAGTTGACGTCTGCATTTATCACTGTTCAGGTAGGCTTGCCTTAAATGTGATTTTATTACGTGTAATGAAATCCCATCTTAAGCAGGACTCTAAAAATGTTTAGGTGGGAACTGTTCTTACAGTGTATTTCGGAATCTTACGCAGTTTACTGGAACACACCTGGGTCAGGTAATTTTCCCCAGACGTCAGTGGAATTCCTGCAGAATGTGTGCTGAAAAACCTTTAGAGGACAAAAAAAAAAAAAATCTACCTTTTTAGGTTCGTGTTTGTTTTTGCTGTTTTCATGGAAATGACTCGGGATTCTGCAGCTGTGTTCAGATTCATAGGGCTGAAGTATTTCAGATATGCATTTGTCTTACTTGCGTATTTGTTCATTAGCTCTGTCCCCGGTGTTTTCAAGCCACATGGGAATGTGTATATATGTAATGACGCTCATATTTCAGGTATGACACCTGGGTGTCGGTTTAATCCAGCTGTTCACAAGACCCCACAGGAGCAGTGCAGGCTTCACTGGTATGTTGAGATTAATGCTAGAAGACAGCCTCCATTAAGACAAAAATGGGCGGAGCTCCATATCAGTGACTCATCAATTGTCATGATTGATGGCTCACTGTAGTTCCTCACCCACTGTGGAGCTCATGAAAGCTCACTCCCATCACTAGTGAAGATAAATGATCGATCCAAGAATCTGATCAAACGTAAATGCGTTTAAAAATGGTTACTGCAAACGCAAAGCTGTAAATTAACATGCACGGTGCCTGATGGTCTCCTGTATTAAAGATCATCTTAATGGACCATCTGCTTGGTGGGCAGTTGAAGAGAAGCCTTGCTTTGGCCCCAGGAAAGGAAAAGCATAACATTTAATATGTCTGAGTTTGAGAGAATTATGCATTTATAATGAAAGGCCTAAGGACAAGTCAACTATATGCAAACTCTGACAAGATTGAAATCCCCTGAAAGTTTTAAGTGGAATGCATAAACAAAGACTACATGCACTTAACATTCCCCCCATTTAAAAATTATGTACCCTGGTGGTGACTGCTGAACAGTGAGGAATTTAATAGAACAGGCCAGAAAGGTTCAATCTTAATGGATTTTTCAGTCCAGAAGCTTTTCCTCAAACAAACTTTAATTTAGACCCAGGCACATACTTCCACTCTGTGGTCCCTTCATTAAAGTAGAATTCATATTCGTTCGATATGAAAATACTGAACTCTACTGCAGGAATGCTAACCCACACTAGACCCTTGCAACACATCGCAAACACTTAAAAATACAAAACATAGCCCTACATTGGCTTCCCATCAAAGCTCATATCAATTTCAAAATTATTTTGCTCACCTAGAAAGCTCTCTATGAAGTGGCCCCTCCCTACCTCACTCACCTGCTGTGTACACTCCCCCTTGCACCCTCCGCTCCTAATACTGGCACTCTACTTACCATCTCTAGGTTTGGTGATAGGGCTTTCTCTGTGGCTGCTCCCCCTCAGTGGAATGTGCTTCTGATTTTAAAATCCCTACTAAAGACCCACCTCTTCACTAAGTTACCCTTAGCTCCACTATTGCCCTGATTTGTATGTTTGCGTTTGTACTTTATTCTGTACTCGTTTCTGTATTCCTGTCCTATGCATCCGTTTTACCTTCAGTACCTTCTCTTTATCCTTTTAACTTTGTCAAGTGACACTGGACTCTGGAAAGGCGCAATATAAATGTATTATCATCTAACAGAATAACATCACAATAAGTGGCAGTTGACAAACCAAATCCTTTATTTACAAAATCAAACTGACATGAAGTGTTGGCCATTATCTAGAGAATGCGTCGCCCTGGAAACTCAGGCTCTCCTCTGAATACAGTCATAAAAACACAAGCTCAATAAAACGGGACTTTGTACGGAATAGGAAACAAAAATTAAACAAAAACAGGTCGTCTCGCGGGACTCCCCCGTCTGCCACCTCTCCCCCTCAGATCAAGTCCGCAACTGAAAGAGAGGAATGTTGATAGACTGGTGAGGGGATGTTCGTGGAGCAGTTGCCAGATATAGCATTTCAATCTGGATGTACGGCAAAGCTACACTTGCAGAATGGTCTCTTAAGGTAGATGCAGAGCAAATCTGTAGCACAAGGGGGCTCGGTTGGAGGAAGTGCATAAAACCCAAAGTGCGTGACAATTTGCCAACTTTCAGTCTTGTCATTTTGAAATTAAATGATGGTTTGATTTTGTAATTTTGCCAACCATCTTCCCTAACCCAAAGCCTACTCAAATTCACAGGATAATTCCTTCCTTTATCAGACAAGTCACATGGCCAGGCGTCGCCTATGAAAACAGTGGACAATGCAGCCCTCTTAGCCCGAACTCAGATAAATTTAACACCGCTTGCTTGAACACGACTGGATATTTTATGCGATATTTACCGTTCATTGGCATTTCATCAATCTGTGTGGAGTAGTACTGCTCAATGTCGCGAAGGATGCGGATGTCGTCGTTCTTCACGAAGTTGATGGCCACACCCTTGCGCCCGTAACGGCCTGATCGGCCAATCCTGCGAGGGCGACAGATCGTCAGGGCTCAGGAGAGGTGCAGGTGTTTTTTAAATTTAATAGCATCAGAAGAGTACAGTTTTTCGAACATGCACCGGAGGTTTGTAGCCTGGTGTACAGTGTCTGCTTGCGTTTGGGTCAGGTGAACAGTACCTGTGGATGTACAGCTCTCTGTTGTTGGGCAGGTCGTAGTTGATGATCAGGGACACCTGTGGCACGTCCAGGCCCCTGGCCCACACGTCTGTGGAGATGAGCACTCGGCTACAGGGAGAGAGAACAGAGACGTTCAGCCAGTATTTAAACTCCTCTCTCTACTCCTCCACTCCTAATCCCTAACCCCAGTCCTGGAGGGCTGCAGTGCCTGCAGGTTTAACTCCAGTCCTGGAGGGCCGCAGTGCCTGCAGGTTTTAACTCCAGTCCTGGATGGCCGCAGTGCCTGCAGGTTTGATGCACCAAAACCCAGCGAACTGTGGCCCCTCCAGGACTGGAGTTGAGATTGCTGGTGTTAAAGGCACTGGCCCATTTTATTGTGAAGATGAGTACTGGGCTTCAGAGGAACAGAGGTGCTATAGCCAGAGTTATAAAAGGAGACAGATCGCCATAGCAACCGCGCTGTTCCAGCTACGACACCCGCGTGAAATGGGCAGTAAAAGGCAGGACCACTCCAGTAATTAATTTAGCGCAGAGACCATGACGCCTCTCGCTGAAGTCCATTTTCTAAAGCACGAGAGCGGGCTCCGCCTGGCCCACAGCTGCCTCGGGCTAATCTGGCTGCAGTCTCTGCGCAGACGACGTCACGGGGAGATTTAAACCGGTCTGAACCGGTCTCCGCCCTGTGTGGGTGATTGACGGGTATGTAAATGAGGCGCACCTGGCCCCGGATCTGAACTCCTTCATGATGGACTCCCTCTCCTTCTGAGGCATGTCTCCGTGCATGGAGGACACGGTGAAGTTTGCCTCCCTCATCTTCTCGGTCAGCCAGTCCACCTGCGGTGAAAAGTAGGGGTGAGTCACGCATGGCTCGGCAGAACGCAACACAGCACCAGTACCTCACAGTACCTTCACTCAGCTGCTGGGTCATACTACCAACCCAAAACGGAACCAGCTCCACCATACACATAGGCCAAAGCATACTGTGCATACAGATTGACTTGAAAGGCACTCCATAATTTAAAATGTCCTACTAATCCTCTTACTAATAAGTACCATAATGATAAAACCAATTTTGTACAACTGTTTTTATTACTAATTACTATTAATTGTTTTTCTCAGTATATCTCCAACTTTACATCCGTTCATATTTGATTTTAGCTGAGTTAGCATAATTTTTTATTATTGTCACTAAGTGTGATGGCAGACAGACGGAGAATGACCTCTGACCTTTCGCTTGGTGTTGCAGAAGATGACGGCCTGTGTGATGGTGAGGGTGTCGTAGAGGTCGCACAGGGTGTCAAACTTCCACTCCTCCCGCTCCACGGCCACGAAGAACTGCTTAATGCCCTCCAGCGTCAACTCATCACTGCAGAACAGAACACAGCGTTAATGCCTCCAATGCCAACTCATCATGCGGCACAACAACAAGCTTGTCTCTACGGGTACATGCACATCGGCACAGCTGGAGTGTGGAGAAACCCAGCGGTTCTGCAGCGGACGGGCTCGCCAGGCCGGGCTCTTACCGCTTGACCAGGATGCGGATGGGGTCGGTCATGAACTTGTTGGTCATCTCCAGGATCTCGTGGGGCAGGGTGGCGCTGATCAGGCACACCTGGGTGGCGGGGGGCAGGTATCGGTACACGTCGTAGATCTGCTCCTTAAAGCCTGCCAGGAACGAGGGGACCGACGCGTTTAACATTAAAAACATGGCCTTTGCTCTTACTTTATATTTAGCGCTTTTCCCCTCTCTGCTGTACCTTTGTTGAGCATTTCGTCGGCTTCGTCCAGCACCAGCATCTTGATGGCGCGAGTCCTCAGGCTCCTCCTGCGGATCATGTCTGTGGGAGAACCAGCGCCAATTAACCAATCAATCAACCAACTAACCGTTCGGTTATTCAATCAACCAATCACTTTTGCAGCAGAAACCCTGTTGAGAAACCCAGAGAGAGCGGGGGGGGCGGTGCTTTTTGGCAGAGGTCTCACCGAAGACGCGTCCAGGGGTCCCGGCCACGACGTGCTGGCCGTAGTCCAGCTTGCGGATGTCCTCCCCCACGTTGGTCCCACCGATGCAGGCGTGGCACTGCACGTTCATGTAGTCTCCCAGGGCCAGCAGCACCTGCGGGGAAAGCACGCCTTAACCTCGTGCACTAGCCTGTGCAACTTCAGAGACATCGGGCTACTTCTGCAAGGTGGAACTGCACTTTAAACTGGTTTCAATATAAGCTACTATCGCCCTACAGGAAAACAGGACTTTCGCCACTTTAAAAGACACTGAAATCTGCGTGCGGGTTATGTGGGGTATGCAGCTTTTCGAATCTAAAAGATAAATATCAGTATTGTCATTGTGCCAAATGCAAGGGTACTCATTGTTACCGTACCTTCTGGATCTGTCCGGCCAATTCTCTGGTTGGTGCCAAAATCAGCGCCTGTGTTTCCCGCACCTGTGAAGGGTCATCAATACGCCAATTCAGTTACAGGAGCTTCTTACCTCAAACTGTTATACATTACAAGTAATACCATTGAAACACTATAGAAGGGTTTGCAAATACACGTGTCCACAATCATAGTGTCATTAAAAGAGTTAAAAATCCTGCATGTATCCACTTCCTGCAACTGCCTGACTTGGTCTCATAAATTAAGCCTTTATATCCTGTGAGCTGCTGTTCAAATCCTGTTTGATATGTACCTAGGTATGTAGCACTTTATTGCACTGGCAGGCAGATTTTTTTATGAGATCAAATACCTGGATATCCAAGCACTGCAACACAGAGACGCAAAAGGTGGCGGTCTTTCCTGTACCGGACTGTGACCTAGAATGGACCAAGAAGACAGCCATTAGTCAAACCCCTCTCCAAGAAATTCAGTTGGGCTACCCCAAATTCCCAAACAACTCGTGCAATACTTACTGCGCAATTACGTCTCTGCCTTTAATGATCTGTTTGATTGCTCTCTGTTGGATAGCTGATGGTTTCTCGAAACCTGCAAAAGAGAACGTTAGCCATTTTAGTACGCCGACTGGATTCAATTTACATTAACTGAACAACTGCGTTATCTGGACACCTAGCTAGTGTAACTGGGGCTTAGCCGAGCTTGCTAGCTAAATCAGTCAATTTAGGCGCCGTAAACTAAATATAATCATATCACAGCTCCCAAACGGATTACTTTTCAGTATTAGGGGCTTAGTAGCTACATGCCTGAGAAGGCAGCTAAAGGTATGTTTGTTTGTACATATAAGTGATGTGTGTAGCTAGCTAGCAAGCGACGGCTATTGTTAGTGAGCTGCAAATAGCTGATCAGCTAGTGGACTATATCTGAAGTTTAGCTGTAGTAGCATTTAATCAACTACGCTAGTAGCCATCGCTAGATAACCACGCAGCTTTGAACAAAATTACTCCTACCAGATTTGTTGAAGTTTCCAAACATGGCTGATTTGTCTCGCGGCACATACGTAGAGCTAACTACTTAGCCACATTGCTAGCTCCTAACGTGCTACGACTGCAAGCTAGCTACAAACCTAACAAAATATATATCTCGTTCAGTGTTAACTGACTATGTATCATTCACGAAAGAAATGCATAGCTTTCCAACCGTTTAGTCATCTCGCGGTTACCATAAGAACTTTTAAGACGAGCTCCCTACATGCAGGCCCACCATCACCACCAAAGCCTCGGGCTCACCGTAAGCGTAGATCCCACGGAGCAAGTCCTCTCGTAGGCCCATCGTATCAAAGGTTGGAGTAACATCGACCTCCTCACTCGTCTCGAACTCGATTTTGGTCATGTCCTCCTCCTTCAGAAGACGTTTTCTGACCGGTACCGGAGCTGCTGCCATGGCTATAGCGAAGTGAAGAAAATCGAAAGATTAAGCCAAATTTCAGCCGCGATACAAGCGGGCAACAAGGGCTGAAAAGGAAACGCGTGCGACAACGTTCTGATGTCATAAACAAGGGACGATATGGTTGTCGTGACGTAGTTACGTAGTGACGTTGTGTTTTCACGTTCTGAGTGACCAAAAAACACTCGGTCAGCAGCGAGGCTTGGTGTTGGAATAGCTCAATATTACAGTGGTCTGATTATATCCGCGGTCCAGAATTTGTGACATTGTTCAACGCTATGTGGATAGTTTTCTTTGTGAATCTAAATAGCTCCTCTACTCACATTTGGCCACCCACTGAAAAGCAGTTTTCCAGGATAAGCCTAAATTGGGCCAATGTTGGACTAAGTTGGTCCACTGTCATCAGCTAATGTTAGGGATGGGTTGCTGTTTAATGCAATACAATTATTTTTTTCTGGCATAGTGCATATTATCATATCATATCATATCCATATTGCTGGTAAAAGTTATCAAATAAAAAAGCAATATTATACAAACTCCGCTTTGTTTCTAGTGTGGCCTATTTATATTGTAGCTGTATTCCAGGGGTGCACAACTCTGGGCCTGGAAGGCTAGTCTGCGTGCTGGTTTTTGACCCAACCAGTTAGTTTTAATTTTCTGACAGCTCTATAAACCTGGTGTTAATCATGTGTACATCACAGAACTGTAAAATGGTCTTTTCCTCAAAACTTCTTCATTGCAATTGCTATAGATGCTAAAGAATGGCAATTGTCCCACTCTATCACCACTAGAGCTTCAGCTCTCTGTTTGACCTTGAGGGTGGCATGCGATTCTTCCTACCAACCAGAAGAGTTTAGGCTGTCAACGTGGGTAAAGCTAAAACCAGGCATTTCTTGAATTTTAGGCATTAGCCTTTCACATTCTTAAAAGCAGGTTGTTGGCTATGTTTTACCAGGAATGTTGCAACCCACATGGTCACCTGATGCGCTTTGCCTGACCATCGGACTCTGATGCCACTGTGAAGATTGAAAATGTCGTCTCTGCAAATTTGTGCCATCTGTTTGGCTCCGTATCTATGCGCCGCGAGCGCTCTCAGACGCTCCAGATTTCATATAGCACAACGGCATGAGGCCGCTAATTAGCGCGCGCAGCATGTTGCCTGGCTACTATGAAGCTGAGAACCTTCCACAACACGTGCTCTTTTAAAAACAAAAATAGAAAATTAAACGTGTGATTTTTTCAACTCACGCATGTTTTTTTTCCTATTAAAGTGAACAGAATCCAGCCTGTCCAGAATGATTAGGCTATAGACATTATATATAGACGGAGGGAAGGGAGAGGCTCAGTCATACCCCCAGGTTTTAACTGAAGGTGAAAGAGTGGTCAGGTCTTGCATAGAGTTGGTTTATCAGATAGAAATTAAAAATAATATACAAAATTAATGAAGGTTCAGTTAGTTTATGGTGGTAACACTTCCTATACGAGATGTATGATTAACACAATATAATTGAGCAAGAAAACTGGGAAACAGAATGGAGAGGGACATTATGTGCACTGTCACTGTCTGCATAGAAGGTATATGAGGAGCTAAGGGACACGAATGAGCAAATTTAGAGACTTGGTATCTCAATAGAGAGAAGTTAATGAACACGTATACATTCTTGTTTGGGATGGCAGGTATGCCATCCCGCCAAGTTACCCTTAGGACATCTAGCCAGGATATGGAGGAGACAATACAATGTCATGTTATATAGTTTAACAAAAATTAATGCAAAACTTGACATCGATTGTAATGTACATTTTCACCACCAGATGGCAATATAGATACATATCTATAACTGAGGGGAACGGCCCATTGTCCGTACGGAATGATTTATGGATAGCTGCAGTAAACGCTCAAAGCATGGAAAACGCTCGCAACGGCCGTAATCCATGTATTGTATTTATTTCGAATTAACTTTGACATGACTATTTATTTTGAAAATGATGCAGTGCAGGGTGTGTGTCATGAGCAATCTAGGTTTTAAAAAAAGGCTGTATTCCCCTTGGTGGATTTTTTGTGATTAGAACTGAGGATCATGGATGGATAAGCTATTTTCAAAGTAAGTGTTATTAAGTCTGTACTGTAGGCATATTAACACAGGGCCATTCGAATTCCATTGTAACCCCCTTATGTCCCATTATTCTTTAAGAATATACATATATCTGCTATATCTTCAATATTAGCCAGATACTCCAAAGCTCTCGCATGTTTACTAATATTTTTGAAATAATAAACATCTAACATCTAAAGCTGCCAACACATAAATCAATCTTAGTAACCAAGTAGCTGCAACTGTCAAAAGCAGATCTGGACCCCGCCCTAAGACCAAACAATCAAATAACAAAACGTCATTCATAAACGCGCGCGGGGGCTGCTGGGAACACAGTCACGAGCGGACATCTTTGATTTAAAGGGACTCGGGCGGAAGGCGGTTGTGACAAAAGTCACAGTTTCAGGGAGTCAAGACAGCTTGCGCAGTCTAGTATTTTGTTTAAAACGTCGGGTCATTATAGAAGATGCGTTCAGTGTCATAAACGGGTTGTTCGGACGAAGTGTTGTCTTGAGAGGAAAAAGCGCAGCGCTGACAGCTCAGTAAACCGGGGCTGTGCTGGCCGGGAAGTTGAAGATTTGCGAGGGAGTGACCAGACGGTGTGATGTAGCTTTAGCTGGCTGATACAATATTTTCTATTGCTGTGTATTATCTGAAGAAAAGAGAGTGAACTGCCAGACACGCCCAGTTTCCGGATACATACTAAGGTATGGTCAAATGCATTTTATATTAAGTTTCGGCCTAAGATATTATGTTTTTTTGTTAGCGTGCTAGCTGCATTATGTCATACTACGGTAATGTAAAACTTGCAGACCGTGAGCATTGCAGTAGAGATGGCAAGCTTACAAGCCATGCGTTTCATAAATTAATGTAAAAATCAAGTCTTGTTACTATAACAGCTGTTGTTCTACTATATATCGATATCTATGTAGATATATAGCTGCATAGACTATCGTCTAGCTTTAACTGCACAATAAACTATGTAACTACGATTACGTCGCCATATATTTTATTTATAATTGACACCAACGTTATTTGTCTGTGTTATATCAGAGAATGTTGAGTGTAAGATGTACACATTATTGCGATCTGTTAACCTATTGCCACTCCTTATTTTGAAAGTGAAAATGTTCTTTTCCCTGCTGGACATTATTTGGCTTGTGACGAGTGTTCCACTGTCATATCGCATTGAATATTAAAAAGCAGAGTTCCAAGTGTTAGCTCGATAATTGTCCGTGCTTGCTCTGCATTTGCAAATGAAATGTCAGAATGACCACGTAGAAATGGTCCCTCCTGTCTATTTGGCTTCTCGTGCCATTCTTTTAAGCCAGTTCCAGTGCACATCGCGCGAGATCAAATGGGTCCTGACTCCTGCCGTAAATTGACATTAAAGGACATCTCCACTCCTGTCATTGTGACATGGAATGCTGGCGTCACGGTCAAAACCGTCGGCTAGTTTAATGACGACGCCGTGTATTTCAGTTTTGAACGGGAAAACGATGCATTACCTTAATGCAGTGGTAGTTTCGATATTTATATGAGACATAGAGACAGAGAGAGGGAGAGAGAGAGAGGTATTGATTTCCTCTAATGAGCCTGAATGTACCCATCGGTCATGACGTCCTAAATTAGGTAGAAGAGCCAGGACAGTGACAGCGTTAGCTGTTCAGCTCCGAGGGTACCAAACAACACAATGCACCGACAGTCTTTTCTATTCACTTTTCCTTGACTCGGGGATTTATTAGGCTAATTATACGGTGTATTCAAATACGTACATTTGTGAAAAGTTTTATGCTTTTCTTAAAAAATTAATAAAATAAACATCCAATGTGAGTAATAGGAACTACATAAGGAACGAGAGGAAGGATTATTTCGGCCGTTTTTCGGAATGTCGGCATCAGAATGGAAGGCTGAGGGGTTTTTCTTTGGTACCGAGTTTACGTTTCAGACACTGCTTCTCTGTCCTTTAGGAACGTATTGGCACGAATACATTTTGAGGTTAGTGAGATGTATTGAGTGACCTATGACCCCTAGTGACAGCCAATTCGGGGCTTTCCGTCAAACCTGCATGACCGAAGAGGAGTGAGCTGCCCTACATTTGAGTTCATTATAAATATGAAGAAGAAAAACCCCAACTGCGTGAAGGGCGTTCAGGGGAATCATTTTTGCATTATTGTGGAGCTTTTGGAGCATATGGGGAACATGTGTATTGGAAAGGGCTTTGCCTGTTTTCAGCAGTCATTAGCTGATACAGTGTGATTCATTGCATGACCTCCTGAAAATGACGTTTTTCCACGTAATTTCTCATTTTTGATTCACGAGGCTAAACAATCTGTTTCATAAACAATAAGAGCCTCACCAAGCTGCTGATACTTGTGTCCAGGATGATCATTTTTGCGGTGATGTGGTTTGATGTTCTCCTCATGCAAAGCATTGATAATCTAATCACTGGTCATCATGAGTGTTAATGCAGTGTTGAAAGACTTGTTTTATTTTGAATGAAACAAAACTAATTGTCTTTAAATGACCAATCAATAGTAATAGATTTTTACAAATTAAAGACGGATAACTAGATATTCAGAATGGAACAGGACCTCCGAGTGATGGGTGGCTACCTGCCACGGTGGCTGGTAGAGCAGACAAACTAACTGACCACGGATAAAATTTACTGGCGTTTAGCTGGTGGCTTGTGTTCATTTCCTTCCCCGATCTTTATCTTGAGGCTTAATGAGGGCTTCAAACGCAACAAAGACAGTGACTGCACAGGGCCCTTAAGTTGGGGTGGTGGGGGATTTGAAAGGGAGCCCACAGAGCAGAGGTCGTAGGGCAGTCACAGGGGGCGGAGGCTTTCCTGGGTAGGCCACACTCATGTTCAGGGGACCGCTGAGCATCATGGAAGCACTGCGCAAAGAAAATTAGGGCTTGGTAAAATAGTAACGTTCAAGGTTACCTAAATCCACATGATGTTGAGCCTTTTTTCAGACTTTCTGCACAGTTAATTAGGCAGGTTCTTTTTTGCCTGTCTCTCGGTTGGAAGCGAAGTCTCTTTTCACTTGGTCATTAACAGATGTGCTAATTGCTCGATGAAAGCGATTTTCTTTTTTTAAGACTTTTGACGCCGTTTTATTTTTTTCCTCGCCAGCAGGAGAGCAGGTTTGGTGTAGTTGAGCTCCATTCCTGCAGGGTCCATCTGGAGTCGTTCTTGTGTGTGTGTGTGTGAGTGTGTGTGAGTGTGTGGGGGAGTGCGTGTGTGCAAGTGTGTGTTTGTGTGTGCGATTGTGTGTGTGTGTGAGTGTGTGTGTGTGCGTGCGTGCGTGCGTGCATGTGTGTGTGTGTGTGTGTGTGTGTGGGGCAGTGCATGTGTGCAAGTGTGTGTGCGTGCCTGCGTGTGTGTGTGTGTGTGTGAGTGTGTGGGGGAGTGCGTGTGTGCAAGTGTGTGCGCGTGTGTGTGAGGGAGTGCATGTGTGCGAGTGTGTGTATGTGTGTGCGAGTGTGTGTGAGTGTGTGTGCGTGCCTGTGTGTGTGTGTGTGTGAGTGTGTGGGGGAGTGCGTGTGTGCAAGTGTGTGTGTGTGTGAGTGTGTGTGTGTGTGTGCGCGTGTGTGTGTGCGCGTGTGTGCGCGTGTGTGTGTGTGAGTGTGTGGGAGTGTGTGTGTGTGAGAGTGTGTGTGTGTGTGTGTGCGAGTGTGTGTGAGTGTGTGTGCGTGCCTGCGTGTGTGTGTGTGTGTGTGTGTGTGTGTGTGTGAGTGTGTGGGTGTGAGCACGTAAACGGCTGTGTCGTCCTCAGGGGAGCCCTGCGTCTGTGCTGCAGGCTCTGCAGTGATAAAGCATCTGCCTTCCTGGAATGTCCAAATTACTGTAGCAGTCTGAGTCCTACTGCCGCTTTATCATCAGGGCTTAGGCTGTGGAGATGACTTCAGCATTACAGTTAGGGGTGAAGGGGGTAGACTTTGGGTTTAGTTTAAGTTAGGGCTTAGGGTGTAGTAGTTGTGAGTGGCTGTGTCTTAGTGAATTGAAGCTTGGGACAGCATCATACTGTGGTTGGGGGTTAGTTAATTTAAACTACGATTTGTGGAAGACTGTGGTTGGGGGTTTGTTTATTGAAGCTAGGGTTAGTATTAGACTGGTTAGGGGTTAGGAGACATAAATTAGTGTTAGTTTTACCCCCTCTCTTTTATTCTAACCCTGACTTATGCCCCCTGAGTTATGAGGGAGAGTCGCGCTGTTCTTTTATCTGAACTGCAATAAAGTTTTTGACCCCAGGTCTGGTGCGAGTTTGGACACTGTTCCCTTTCCTGCTTAACAGAGTACTGCCAGTCCACCACAGACGCTGACCCCTGACATCTGACCCCTGACCCCTTCAGCTGTTCCTCCTTCAGGCTGACTTCCACCCAGCTGCCAAGTGCAGGCTACTTTGTGTGGAACCGAGAGAGAGAGAGAGAGAGCGATGGATGGATGGATGGATGGAGATTGAGAGAGGTGGAGAGAGGGCGAGACAGCGAGACGGAGAGAGAGACCGAGAGAGAGGGAGGGAGGGATGGGTTAGTGTTAGGCAACATTAACAGTTCTGTTGGTTTGTATGGTGAAAAGGCAGCCATGCTGGAATTAGATCACACCGAGCATCTGTGTTTTCTCTGTGGCTCATTATGACATTGTGTGTCACATGACCTCTGTGAATTTCACCCAGAACGCGGAGGGTACACAGCATCAGAGAGAGGGAAAAAAGCCAATCTCTGCAGTGTCTGGCAACCCATTACCCCCATATTTACTGCTTTAGGAAATGTATGGCGAATATGAGTCATTACAGGGGGGTGTGTTGGGACCTTTTACTGCCGATGTGTGTGGAAGGGACCCGGGTGAGACGGGACGTGTAATTCCTTCACATCGTGCTGCGCAAACAAGCAGAGAGCTGACAGGCCTGCTCCGTTTGCCACGGGAACAAAGAGCTGTGAGCGTTTGTGGCGATGACAAGCCTGTGCGGTGGCTGCTGAAAAGGGTCTTTCTTTTACATCAAAGCGGTGTTCCCTTCTTCATCTTTAAGTGAACGTCGGCTGTTTTGTTTCCACCTGTGCCGCTGAGGCGAGGCCATTTTGAAGTTGGCTTCAAAGCGGACGTGATCACAGCAGAGCGTGTCGGCTCGTCGCTTGAAGCTGAATTGAAATTCAGGGAGCATTAATTGCCATTTTGTGAGGACTCTGACACCTGGATTCTTTGGTCTGACCCGGTGGCTGGTTTCTATGGTGAAAGCTGGAGGTGGTAGCCCCTGCGTGTGTCCAGCAATGGGGATCAGGACCCCTAACCTAGTGACTGGAGACACAATGGCGGCCCTGTTGGTGTGACAGTGTAAAGGATGCTGTTTAGCCAACAATCACCACCGATGCTCTACATTCTTACACATTGGCTCAGTTTTCGCATTACAGGTGGCAGTGCGAGCAGTCTTGTTTAGTTGTCAGCTGTTCACTTGGGTGGCTGTGCTGTTGACTTGGGTGGCAGTTCATTGCCTGTAATGTCAGGGTAAATTATTATGATTATGGTTTTTTTTATGTTTTTATTTCTGTTTGCGACTGTGGCCCCCAGACGAGGCCCTGCTGGGAAAATGAGCCGTACTGAAGCAGCAGCTGCAGATCTCACTCAGACCAGAGCTCTGGCTCCGGCTCTGGCCTGTGGCGCGCTTAGCAGGAACACGTCTCTTCTGTGGGGGATGGAGCTGACTCGGTCAGTCAGTCAGTAAGTCAGTCAGTCAGTGATCAGGCAGTCAGTCAGTCAGTCAGTCAGTGATCAGGCAGTCAGTCAGTTGGTTAGTCAGTAAGTCAGTCAGTCAGTGATCAGGCAGTCAGTCAGTTGGTTAGTCAGTAAGTCAGTCAGTCAGTGATCAGGCAGTCAGTCAGTTGGTTAGTCAGTAAGTCAGTCAGTCAGTGATCAGGCAGTCAGTCAGTTGGTTAGTCACAGGCGCTCCAGTTTTTTAGGCCTACACCTCCCAGTCAGAGACTGCATGGAAAAGCAGGACTTTGAGGAGTGGAGGAAAAGAAAGCAGCACTTGCTTGAACAGCGAATAGGAGTACGACAGAACAGGAGAAAAATGTGTGTATGAGCTCCAGCAGGAATAAAACAGGCTGGAGTGACTGTGGGGGGGTAGGGCGGGGCGGTGCGGCGCGGGAGGCTGGAACAGGCCGGACCGGTTTGTTCATAAGCGAGCGGGCGTGTCTCGCAGGCTGACTGATCGCGCGGCTGCAGCGCAGACTGAGCCGATTCAGGGCCCAGACAAAGGGCAGATTGAGCTGCAGAGCTCGGGGGCCTGGAAGACCGCTGTCAGCTGTCTGCTGCCGGGCGGCTAACCCCCCCACCCCCCCACCAGCCTGCCCCGCTCGGGGGGTGTGGGTTAGAGTGTGGGGGGGAGAGGGGGTGGGTGGGTCTGTGACAGTCGCAGCAGCTGAGCTAACCCGTGGCAGATTGGAACTCAGAGAGAGAGGAAGAGGGGGGAGAGACCGAGATGGAGGGAGAAGGAGAGAGAAGAACAAAGTGGGAATTGGAGAAAGAGAGAGAGAGAGGTTCTGCAGGATGTCTCGGGGACGTGTAGCAGCACATCTCTTTACTCTTGCCCTTGACGTCAGGCCTGTGGCTGTCCCTGTGCCAGGCTGGCCTGGGTTGGCCTGGCGCTGGGTGTCTGGCTGTGTGGGTGGGGTCCGGTTAGGCGCGGCCGTGTGCCGTGGCATTCAGGCCGCGCCCATCCCGAATTCCGCCATTGATCCGCCACCCACTCTGTCCCACACCACCCTACAGGAACACAAGGCACCCCTCCAGTTACTGTCCTCTCACTTTCTCTCTCTCTCCTCTCTCTCCCCCTCTCTCTATTCTCTCTCTCTCTCTCCCCCTCCCTTTTCTTCCTCTCTTTCATCGTTCTCTTTCTCTCTCCCTCTCTCTGTTGCTTCGTGTTTACTCGCCGATGGAAATTTGGAACCGAGAGAGCAAATTATTATCGCTCAAATTAGATGCGCTCTTTTTTTTCCATAGACCTGCCCTTGCAGTAATGAATTGTGGTTTCAGCGCTGTGTGCGCGCTGGTTCTGTGTGGGCCGGGTTCCTGAGGATCGCGGTTCGGTGTGCGTGCGCTCTTCCTGTCCCTCCGGGGCTCAGCTCTGCGCGGCCTGACCTTCACACAGGCGGCGATTGTTTTCAGCGCGGCTATTAGACGGCACGCCAGCCCCGCCCCGCTCCGTTCCGCTTCCGCGGTGACGGGGGGTGACGGACAGATGCGTGTGATTGACACCGCGGCCTTATTATCGGACCGCGTGGCTGACCTCTTTTCTGAACGTCTGTTTTCTACGACCTTTGAGATATGCCAAGGCCGCAGAATCGGTCTCGTGCAAAAAAGGCTGGCCCCCGACTCGTTTGTTATTCCGTGTGTTCGTGGGTAATCGGGCGCGGTGGGATTTAATTGGCAGCGTGTGCCAAAGCGTGAAGGATACCCCCCGTCCCCCGTCTCTACTGTGGTGTCCCGGGAACACACACGGGCTCCTGGTGATGCCGAAGTGCGTCGGGTGTGTGAGAGTCGTGCAGCGTTATGGGCAGAACCGTGAGATCAGCCCAGTTATTCTACTGGGCTGTTGGGAGGCCTTGTCTGGTCTGGTGTGCGTGTGCGCGTGCTTGTGTGTGTGCGTGTGCGTGTGCGTCTACGTGTGCGCGTGCGCGTGCGCGTGCGCGTGCGTGTGCGTGTGCGAGTGCGTGTGTGTGTGCGTGTGTGTGTGTATGGTATGCTGTGTATTTATGGTGTGTGTGTGTGTGTATGTATAGTGTGGTATGTGTGTGTGTGTATGGTGTGTGTATGTATGGTATGGTGAGTGTATGTGTGTGTGTATTTATGGTATGGTGCGTGCGTGTGTGTGTGCATGTTGTACAGAGTTCTTTCTTTCAGCTCTCTCTCTCTCTCTCTCTCTCTCTCTCTCTGTGCCGTTGTGCTGTTTGCTCAGAGCAAATTCAGCTCTGTCCTGGGGTGCAGGGAATGTCGCAGAACCCCGACCCCTCACCCTGGGGTCCCGCTCGACCCCTCTCCCACCCCCCCCCCCACCCCTCCCGTCCAGGACGCCCCTCCCTGATGCAGTTGCCAGGGTAACCGCTCCGTCTCCACCGGTGACGGTGTCATTGTCTCGTCAGCCCTCAGAAAGAGAGGGCTCAAGCTATGAGCAGCTAGGAGCCGCGGTCTCTGCCCCAAGCGCAGGTAAAATCGGCCGAAATCGCTCGTCCTCTCCCGCGTTTCCTCGCTCCCGCTCGCGTGAACTCGCCGTTTTTTTCCCTTTCTTTTCCCGCCCGTACGGTCACTGGCGCATGCAGCCTAACCCGCGTTTATTGGCTAAAGGGGGCTAAATATAGTAATTGTATGTGTGTTTTTTTTTTATGACTGAACACTTATAATTTCCCACAAGGGAGCAATATCGCTGATATGAGAATGGCGTTAAACAAAAGGAGAGTGTGGATGTGTGTGTGTGTGTGTGCGCGCCTGTGTGTGTGTCTAGCTAATAATGCTGTAATTATCGAGTGAATGTGTCAGTGTCTTATCTCCTGTAGTGCTACAGTAATTACTTCCAGTGAAATACTCTTTCAGTCCCAGCATTGCGATGCTGTGCTGCTGTGCTGCTGTTCCTGTGTGTGTGTGTGTGTGTGTGCCAGGTGCAGTAGGTCCTTACCAGCGTCGTTAGTCAGAGTCAGAGTCAGAGAGAATGCCTTGCGCTGCCTCCTGCGCTCTCCTTTGTTTCGAGGGAGACGAGCTCCAGATGTGGAAGAGGTGTGTGTGCGCTTGGTCTTGAAGTGCCTGCGGGTGGAATTAAAAATCGATCAGCGTGTGGGTTCAGGCCAGGGTTAATGGCAGAATGCCCTCCTCCCCTGTCCCGCTAACGCAGTTTCAGTCAGGGAAATATCGCCAGCCACCGTGTCAGGCCGTTGTTGACCTTTCTGTTTTTACTTTGTTTTTCCGTTGGCTCTTAAGTGCAGTGCAGATGCGCTTAATGTGCAGTCTGTGCTTTTTTGCTGGTTTTGAAAGGGCATTTAGGAGATTTTTTTATTGTTTGTGTTTATTGTAGTTCTCCTGATCTAATAGGCAGTTTTATCTGAAAAACCGTCGCTTTGCCCCTGCTTTGCCTGGCTCTCTCTCTGTCTTCGTATCCTGTGTGTTCAGGTTTAGAAATTTTATCTGGCTGTTCTGCGATGCTGCAGAGATTGGGGAGCCTTTTTTTTTTTTCTCTGCAGCGTTTGCACGTTTGCCAAAAAAACACTTTGCCAGAAACGCAGACCTCCAGGTCTGATCTGATAGGCAAGCACCCGGCAACAGTGCATTACCTTACATCACGTATTATTTGGCAGCCGCTTGCATCCAAAGCGATGTAAAATAAGTGCATGCCAAAGGTCACTGGAACAACTACAGAACACAGGTCTGCCAGGCAATTCTCATTAAGTATAAGTTATCCATAACCTTGAACATCAGGTCTAGTTAAGTCAGTAAGCAACATTAGTCCCTGTGTTCTCTTTAGGCTAACTATGAAAACACAAGCCCACTTTCAGGATGGAAGTGCACACGTGGACATGTGTGCGTATGGGTAGATTGCTCATTCCACCACGTAATTGCTTTTTTTGTTATTGTACACCATGGTAACACTGTAATTTCACACTGTTTTCATGGTGGATTAATCTGACATGGGTCATCCTCTTTGTGATGTCACAGAAGGGACAACGGGTCAGTCTGTGGTCATGAGCAGCAGGGCTGGATCAGTGGCCCTCCGGGGCATTGTGATGTCACTAATGATGCCCCAGGAGGTTCTATGCTGAGGCCAGGCCATAGATTCTTTACATTCACCAGATATTTAGCTGCATACTCCATTCTTCGTACTGTTGAAACCCAAGCATTAAAATTTGATGCACTTTTTAAAAATTAATAAATGGGACCTGGCCTGGTGTTGATGGACATTTTGTACTATAATACAGCACCACAAGCTCGTATTATTAACTGGGAATCTTTGGAACACAGGAGCTGAATATTTGGCGAGTCTAAAGAATAATGTTATGTCCTTATTCAGAGAAGTTAAAAGGCTACAGACAGGAATCTCCTGTAGTTAAGAAGCTGAGAGGTCAGAAGGAATGCAGAAGATTAATATCTAGTCAGCGTACAGAATCTGTGGCCAGGTTGTTTTCTGGCTGGCAGGGCCAAAGACAAAGACTGAATACTGAGGACATTGTGAAGTCCAGAGGGGCTGTTTTTTGAATGGTGTTTTGGACAGTTTATTTCCAACTTTTATTTTTTAATCTTACTCATGCTCATCATCTGAGGAAACAGTTACGTTGCCTGGAAAGTTCTGCTGATTTTATTGCTTTGAGATTTCTAGAAGCCTGTGGTTTAGTCAGCAGAAGTCCACACGGGGCGGAAAACTGCTGTTGCAGTGCTCTCTATGAGTTTAAATTTTCAAACGGATTATACTGCTGGCCACACCAAATCACAGAGTGATGTCATTACAGGTATTTTGCCTCAGCTTTCAATGGAAAAATACCTGCTTTGACGTCACTGATTTAGGTGTGGCTGGCGGTGCAACCTAGGTGCAATTTTCAACCCGTATGTAGTGCTGCAACAGCAGTTTTCTGGCGTATGTCCACTTACGTTTTAAGATTGTGGCCCAGGTTTGATTCAATCACAGTGCACTCTTGTGAATTTGCTATCTAATTGTGGATAATCTGTAGAATCTGGTTATAGGTTAAAAAACTAAATTCTAAATTTGATCTCAAAAACAAGGAGATAGAATACTGACGATCCCATGTGTGACTGTTTTAATGACACAGTAAATGTGAGTTTCTCAGCAGATCAGAATCAGACTGTGCTCACTAATCAAAGGGCATCAGACAGACTGAATTCTTCACTGCAGTATCTAACTCGCACAAGATGGAGAGGGACCAGAACGCCTTCTTTCCCGCTCCCCCTGGCTTCCGACGCCGTCATTAGAGATCCTGCACGTCTCCTCACAGTGCATCATGAGATATCGATATTTAAAGATAAATCGCTTTGCGGGTTTGATTGAATTAGGCCCCGTGAAGGTCATTTGTTGGCTCCTTGCCAACTAGCGTATCAGTTGGCATTTTCGGAATACAAACGACGGGGGCCAACGGGGCGGTTTTTAATCTGAGGCGCGGAATGCTCGTTAATGACGGGTGGCGGGGGTTCGCGGCATGCGATCTGGGACAAGGCTCATGGACCTCGCTTTCCTCCCAGAATGCAGCAGAATTCATGAGCGGGTCCCGCCTCCCCTCCCCCCCCCCCCGGGGACCGGAGCAGCCGTCACCCGTCTCTGCTGCTTGCGGTTCAAACCTGAAGTGGCCGAGCCGCTGATTGCTCTGCAGAGCTGTAATTGCAGCCCTCAGCTCAGTAGTGCTGAGAGGCCCTGGGAGTGGGCTAATTCAATCTAACCGCAGAGCGATCTCAGAAACGCATTTGAAGCAGCTGCTGCTTTTAGCTAATATTTGCAGATCTTTGGAGTGTGCGTGTGAGGGAATGTGTTTTGGAAATGTGTGTGAGAGCGAACAATTGCTTGCTTTCTTTGTGTGTATATGTTTATTTATGTGTGTGTGTATGTATGCCTGTGTGTGTGCATGCATACGTGCATGCTTATATGTGCATGTGTGTTTGTATGTGTATTTGTGTGTGTGTGTGTGTGTTTGTGTGCTATGCATGATTACATATGTGCGTGTGTGTGTATTTATGTGTGTGTTTGTAATTATGTGCGTGTATGTGCTTGGGTGTGTATTTGTGTGTGTGTGTTTCTAATTATGTGTGTGTGTGTTTGTAATTCTGTATGCGTGTGTGCATGTGTATTTATGCGTGAGTGTGTTTCTCATGTTATTGATTAGCCAGCCTGCAGCGCTGGCCTGTCCTCCTGTAGTTTTTTTTGTTTATTTCCCAGTAAAGCTTCTTTGCTCAGCTCCTCTCAGGAGACTGGAAAAAACACACACACGCACACACGCACACACACACACACACACACACACTCATACACCACTGGGAGCAGCGTAGCACTTCACAGCGTTAGAGCCCTGTTTCATCCCCCCCCCCCCCCCCCCCCTCGAGCTTAATCTCACTGGGGGGTGCACTGGGGGAGCCCCTTTTTTTATAATGCCACTCAACTTCAAAGTCTCAGTAAGTGCTGGAAAAAAAGGAATAAAAGAATGGAGAGAGGGAGAAAGGAGAAAGACCCTTTAGCGGGATTATCTGCGTTTGTGGCGAACGCGGTGAGGGGGGGCAGCGGGTGGCTGTGTGATGCGGGTTCCTTCCCCCTCTTCCTCCTCCTCGGTTGTACGCACTCAGTCTGCAGTGCCACTGCGCTGTCAGGTCTGTCGGTTCTACACGCTGTGCATCTTTATCACTTCTGTTTCCAACTTTTTTTTTCAGGACTTTTTTTCAGTATGGAAGCTGTCTTTGTGAAAACAAACATCATCATTTTCTTTTTTCCCCCCTTTCTTTTGTGCCTGTGAACAGCTGATTGGTTTATTTGTGCTGGCTCTGCATCATTCTCAAGAGACATATGTATCCGTTATGGGCCAGCTCAAGAAATATCAGCATTTTTTAATACTCTCCCTGTCTGTGCCACTTTAGCCTGCTTTCATTTTGCTTTCTGTAATAACGTTCCGAAAGAGTTTTTTTTTTTGTTGCTTTGGCGAAGGTTATGCTGAAGGTTCTTATAACGATTCTGCACACGTCAGTGCACAGTGAGGGGGGAAAAAGACGTCATTTTAAAAATGTCACAGATGTTCTTTCCTTCCTTGAGCTTGTTTTTTTTTCATGTCTAAATTGGCTGAGAAATCCATCTTAAGCTGCCGCCACTGGACAAATTGGGATGAATTACATTTTCAGAAGTTCCTTAATTGCATAGCTGGGCTTAATCTGGTAAATATTGTAATTTGCTTGTTTTGCTGGGCGCAGATATTTTCGTGGAATATGAAGGGTGTGCATGCCCCTATAATGGAGGCTGGAATGCTCTCTGTCATTTAACTTTGATTAAGGATTGTTCACACATGCACTTATTTCAAAATTATGTGTGCTCAGTGTTATCAAATAATAACTGGTTTCTCATATTTAATTTGTACTGGCGGTGTAGCGTTATGTTTAGCAAACGGGGCTTATAAGTGCCTTAATGTAATGTACTGAAGGAAATGTGCTGTAAGATTACATCTGCTATTGATGAGGTCCTTGTTGGCTCTCTCCTCTTGTCAAAGCCTGTATATTCATCATGTGAATATCAGTGATGGTCCCTGCTTTAGTAGACAGTGTTTTTACTGTTGCATTTCTTGGCGTAAGCATGTTTGATGTTCAACATACCGATTCTTGGCCTTGTTGGAGGCAGTCGTTCATGTGTGACTGTAACACATGATTAAAACCTCATGGTTAATTTATGATGGCGAGGGGGAGTTATTATTCTTAATGTCCCCCCCGAGGGTCTCCATGTGCTACTTGGTTCACAGACATGAATAATGGAACGGGGGCTTCCACACCATTGGCTGGATTTGCAAGTGGGGAAGACCCTCCATTAGAGTCAGTGGGGTTTCCCACAATGCCCCTGCTGTTGCCGTGCAGCTTTCACCAATGACACGCCATCATACGGCTTGGTTTTACTTCCTCCACAGTGCTCACCTGTTACCCTAAATAAATGAATCCCTGGATCAGCATCACAATGTCGGCTACCCTGAAAGCGGCTTCCGTTTTGCTATTTTCACTGTCAGCAATCCAAATATTGGTGCTGTCAGAAGTGGGTTGTCATCGGCAACCTTTGGTCAGGAGCCGGGAGACGGGAATGAGTGACAGCTAATCAGGGTAGCTGTCCGTTTGCCAGGCCCCACCCCCCAGGCTGCACGTTCTTCATCTCTTAATGTATTTGGGCGGATACGTGAGCAGGTTCGTGTGGTGTGCTGGTGATTCAGCACTACAGAGCGGTTCTCGTTATCCACTGCGATACAGGAAATGGCTTTTAATCAATGAGTACGTGTCCACTCGCGTGATCCAGCGAAGAGCGGGAGCATTACAGGATGCCCATGTCTCATCGTCAGTCTGTGAGGAATGGGTTTCCTTCCACTCCCGAAGCTTCTAGGCTCTTCTCTCTTTATTCCTCCTCTGAGAAATCCAGCCCGTTTTTTTTTTTATTCCAGGTGAATGCCTTCACTTCCGCAGCCAGGAAGCCATTACTTTTAAAAGAAATCTCCAGTCTTTATGTTGTTTGGGGGTACAAAGACATTTCCTAAAAAAGATTTGTGGGCTACTGACAGCATGGGAGTCGTTTCATTGCTGTCCGTCAGCCTCTCTGTTCCCTGTGAGGGAGAGCGGTGACCGGGCGTTCGGCGTTTCGGTGAGCCGTGACTCACGCCGATGACTCACCCGGCCCAGCCGCTGTTAAAATGTCAGCGGCCCGTAGCGGGTCAGAGGTCCGGTCCAGCAGCAGGGGGTCTGGCCAGCCGGCCAGCTGGTCCTGAAATGGTCATCGAGTGAACGAGCGGAGCGTGAGGAGGTCCTAGTGACCGTGAGCGGTTCTGATCAATAAAACGAGCGGTTACAGCACCACCCCATAAATAAACTAACAGAAAGAGATTCCTGTTATTACCTGTTTGTAACTTTAAATATAAATGTTTATATTAGAAAGTGTACGTCTTTATTGTGTGCCAGTGTTAGCACTATAAACGAAAGGAAATAAAGTGATTGTACGGGGTCTTTAGTGATCTGATATTACCTGTGTTAGCAGGTCGTACTTAAAGCGGCAGTGTGAGATCGGTGTTTGGGTGAGATCTTGCTCTCTCACGGGCGCAGAGTTACCCCTCGGCACCACCGCCTGCACCTTACCGCTGCGGAGAAGAGTCACCTTGATGGCAGCGAGTGTTGTCATGGTGATGACTTGGCGCGGTTTCCATGATCTGCGTGTGGGGGGGGTGGCGGGAAATAAAACCGATTGGCCAGCCGAAGTTGTAGCGGGACGATCCTCTCGTCCTGATTGGCTGCTTTAATTGCACCGTGTGTGCCCCAGATGTATTAGCATGCCAGCGCGAAGCGCTGCTTTGTCTTCATGCAATTTTAATGCGCTGCTCCTTATGCACGGAGCACAGGGTCATTCTGTCAAAGTCCCCCCTCCCACTGCCCCCCCCCCCCTTTCATTGATTCTGCCATCTCTCATTATAACCCCAAACCCCCACCCCCACTCCTACCCCCCTCCTCCAATTAACTCAGGGCTTCTCCTCGCAGTTCCTGTCATGCATTTGAAATGCATTAATGGGAGGCTTTATGGTGCGATCCATATGGTGGCCAAGTCATAGCCAGAATATGAAACCCCCCCCCTCTGTGACTAGGGGTTCGATCCCCCGCCACGGCACTTCCTGTAATCCCATCTGTACTCTATCTGTAAGCCTCTCTGCCTTCTCCCCCTGTCTGAACAGAGCAGGGCAAAATCTCTGCTCCCCTTTACCGTAAAAACACAAAATAAAAGCGCAGTCTGTAACTGTCAAATTTCAAGCGCTCGTCTTGAAATGCTTTTTTGCCTTCAAATGGTAGGTCGGCAGAACTTGTAACGTTCAGCGATACAGAGTTGAGTATCTGCAGACTTAATAGAATCTCCGTTTATTATACAGCCGCCAGCCATTATGGAAAGCAGGCTCCGGCATCCATTTTGTGTTTCTAATCAAACCCCACAGACACAGGCTGTAGTGCGTTATGTGCGCAGCAAGACGCGTAAAGGACAATTCCAGGTAGGTGACCCGGAACCAGACATGGGTCAGACACGTATTAGCAACACTTGAATGCTTCAGGTGGCAAGTTGAATTTGTAAGCACTCCTGCAGATCCCTATGTTAGGTTGTGACTCCACAAAACAGTACATTCATATGAAAAAAATAAGTTTTTGTGAACACTAGTGAAAATAAATTTTCTTTTTTCAAATTGTTAGTAATGCGGATGATTTTTTTTTTGTTACGGGTGTGTAAAGGGTTAAATTATTTAACATAACTATTAGACGCAGGTCTGTTCTCCTTATTAGCAGGAAGCCTTCTCTCTCTGCTCCGCAGTCTGCTGCAAGGCTGATGTGTCAGTGGCCGTTCTCCCTCCTGAGATCAATGCACTTCCAAGGGTTCCTAAGCGCATACATTATGCGCTCTTACTTTGGTAAAAAAGGCCCTGTAAGGGCCTATTCAGTGCACAGGCCTGTTGGCCGTTAAGTAAAAGTGAATCCATATGTTAAATCGGCTTGCGGACGGTGGGAGTCGGTGAGCCGTTACCGTCCGGGCAATGCCCGTCGTTCTCTGCCGTGAGCTGGACGCAGTCATAAAGCAGGCCAGCAGGGGGCGCCGGGGAGGGGCTCGGCTGGGAGCAGATGGCCTTCAGCTGGCGTCTTCCGGTTCGCTGAGCGCTCGCTCGATCATGGGGGGTTTCGGCAGAACCGAAACGGCCAAACCGGCCTCCGCCCCCGCGTGATGTATAGCGAGCCTGGATGGGCTGAATGGCCTGTTCTCCTCATGTATTCCTGCATTCTTATGACTTCAACTCAATTTCCCAGCATGCCCTCTGCCTGAAATAGCCTATATCTGCTGGCATGTGGTGCACAACATGCCGATTTAACTGAAGTAATTTCGTTTTAAATGTCTGCACGGTTCAGAATCTTTTTTATTTAAAAGAACTAATAGCCTGAACACAATGCACTTAGCCTGTATTTAACTTATGTGCATAAAAACAGAATCCTAACAGTAAATAGGGGTATTCTAAACATGCTAAATATACAGTTATAATTCAAATCATATCAAATCCATTTTAATTGTATTGTGTTTTTTTTTTGCTGAGAACTTTAAACAAGATGCTTTACAGTGTAACAGAGGGATAATTGTGTTAAACTCTCTGGACCGGTATCACGGACAGCAGATTAAGCTTAGACCTGGACTAAATTGAGTTTTGCATAGAGGATCTCCATTCCAAATCGAATTTAGTCTAGAGCTAGGCTTAATCTGTGTCTGCGAAACATGACCCTAAGAGTAGCAGGGCAGAGCTGAGCCATTAGGAATAAGCTGCTTAGCGGGAGTTGAAGGCAGTGACCTCCTGAATAACTCCGTTAGCATGTGACACAAGTGAACTGAAGTCAGGCTTCTGTCATGTGACGCACCTTTGCCCTCTGCCTGTGGGGGGAGACTCCTGGGATACTTCCTGCCGGCCCTATGGTGAGCCAAAGCGACGCAGCTTCTGTCGGGAGAAATGCTGTCTGCTTGTCGTTGTCCGGAAAACGTGCTACTCGCAAATATCAACAAAGGACTATGAACAAAGGCTTCAGGTATTAGCCCAATCAGGTTCTAAATTTGCTTTCATATGTTAAGTTTATTGTCCGAGATTACAACGTTCGCTGTCTGTCGTCGACACCAATCCTGCTTTTGATGGAAAAAAAAAAATGAAAGGCTGATGGGTTAGTTACGAGACGTCAGCTACTGGTTCCTTTGTTTCCATGGCATTTGGGAGTCTTGCTCTGCGGAAAGACACGCTCTGGCGCGCGGTTCCGCGAAAGACGTTTATCAGGCAGGAACCCCGGTGACGTCTCCATCTGTTCCCCTGAATATTCCCCCGGTTCTGCCCCCACCCACCCCCAGCCCAAATCAGAACTTTAGGGGGGAGTGGGTGAGTGGCAGATGCGGGCTCCTCGGGGGTATTCTTCCACTTATTTTACCGCCCGTCTTTTTTTGCTTGTTTTTTTTAGCGCACAAGTCGCTAATTAATTATTGAACACAAGCCCGGCTAGAATCTCAACTCAACTGTAAATTACACTTTGATGGGGGACCTGTCAGTCACAAAAGGCCTCCTAAGGCTTAGCACTGGAACTACTGGGTTTGTCTGTCTTTTACTCTCTCTCTCTCTCTCTCTCTTTCTCTCTCTCACACATGCACACACACACACACATGCATAATCTGATGCACTAATGTGTATCTAATGCCCATTTTATGCACTGTTCCTGAGTAAACACTTGCAGTCTTGTGACTGCACTGTTGTGGCAGTATTGGGCAAGGTTACCACAGCCCCTTTTGGCTGGCCAATTACACCAATCCACACCCCCATCCGAACTTCACTGTCCATCACCATGAACTTTGAACCCATCAGCCTACGAGGTGCTCCATCGGAGCCCCAGAGTCCTGATCCAGGGAAGTCCAGAACCAGACAGCACTGGGCCTGGATAACAACATTCACACACCAGCGTCTGTATCAGCAACATCACTCAAGCACTAGGCCTGAAGCTGTGCCAGCCAGCAACCATAAAACATCATATATTCACACAGCCAACATCCATATAAAACCATAAAGAGTGTTACAGCAATGCAAAAGCAAATGCAATATTGAAGAGGTTTATGGATCGGTCTATCCACACATCCTAGCTCTTATCAGTGCATCACTAATGGCTGGTCCTGTCCCTGCCTCTTATAAAAATGCAATTATTCAACCACTTCTGAAGAAGCCCTCGCTGGACCCAAATTCCCCGAATAATTATAGACAGATTTCCAAACTGCCTTTTTATTGAAGGTTTCAGAAAAAGTCATTGCTGAGCAATTGATTGTTTTTTTTTTAATGGAAAATTTCAGTCTGGTTTTAGGGTTAACCATAGCATGGAGACTGTTTGTCTTAATGTGATATAAGATCTGCTTATGGCTGCTGATGCTGGGAAGTCATACATTTTTGTTCTTTTAGACCTTAGTGCTGCTTTTCATACTGTTGACCATCCAATTTTATTGGTATGTCTTAATCAGTGGGTGAGCATATCCAGGTTATGTTTTAAATTGGTTTTATTCTTACCTGCACAACAGAACCTTTAGTGTAGCCATTGGTGACTCAAGGTCACCTTGTCTTAAATTGACTTGTGAGGTGGTGCAGGGGTCTGTTCTGGGACCGCTCCTCTTCTCCATTTAGCTAAATGTTACCCCTGGGCAATATCATTTATATGCACAAGGCACAAACGTGTCTCTCTTTTAACCAAAATGATATTTAACAGATAAACGCACTCTGATCTAAAAAAAAAAAACTGGATGTAATATCATTTCTACAATTGAATGCTAATTGAATTAGCAGACACAATTTGAAGATACCTCACAATATGGTTCTTGGCTCCTCCCTCGATGGACTTGTACAAACATGCACCTGCATGTGATCGTGTTTTTACAACATAATTACACAAGTTACACTCTTTATAGAAGTTAGAAACATGCAGAATGTTATGTTAAGTATCTGTAAACTGCATCCAAAATGGCGAGGGTGTGTTCTGATTCGCTGGGGACTGTGAGGTCTGATCTATCCAGATAAAGAGGGGAGCTGTCTGCGTATCTGTACGCAGGTACGTGCATTTAAAGTGCTGCCCGTTGCCGTGGGGCGTTTTCCCTCTTTCCCCCGTCCCTGGTGGCGAATATTAAACGGCGGCGCTTTCATTTCCTGTTTTAATCTTAAGTGCGGGTCCGTCTGCTGCGCGGGGGGAACAGGCGAGCGCCTGACAGGACACTCCGTACCCACGTCTCCGTCTCCCTCTGGCTTTTGTCGTCTTCGGGACACGAACGGAATGTTTGGCTGCCAACGGCATTCCTTCTTTGTTCTCGCCTTGCCGCGTCGGCTTCTGGACCGGGACTTGCCGGTTTCCGCGGCGATGAAAGAAAACGCTCCCGTTTATCGTCGGCGTTGTAAAGTTGCTCGTGACACTTTAAAAGCTCAGAACAGACCCCCCCCCCCCCCCCCCCACACACCACCCAAAAGCTGCATGTAAAGACTTTAAAGTCTTTATCCGACTTTACTTTTTTTATGCTGTCTTTAGTAGTTATTGTGGAATTTAACATAGGCTACATCCTTTGAAGGCTAGCTTACAGAACCTTACAATCTCAGGAAAAAAAGCATTCTGTGGCTTGTCTCCAGAGAGGAACCCTTTTTTTAGGTCTTTTTGGAACCCTCTGTGTTAGCTGTGAAAAAGGTGTAAACACCCAGACTCCCAGACCATTTTCCCCTCAAAGAACCATCAAACTAGATGTGGTGCCTCTATGGAGGTGTAGACGAGCCTTTTGGAACCCTTTCTTCTGAGAGTGTATTCTCAGCGAGTTATATTTGAGTTTGCTAATGCTGTGAAGTGAAGTTCTCAAAGTAACGGCTTCTTCCAAGAGGCTTTTTGACTGCTCACTCGCCACCTGAGGGGCAATGAGTTTCCTACCTGTTGGCACATTGTCACATTTACATATAGGCATTTAGGAGACACTCTTAGCCAGAGCCATTTACAAAAGCACGCACATGAAGGTTCAGATAAGTGGGGGGTAAAGGGACTCTTTAGGAACCAGATACCAATGTGAGCAGAGAGATCTGCCAGGGGTGTAACTCTCCATCGGATAGCAGGCAAGTGGGTGCAGATCTTTTTGTCCCACCATAAGCCAGGACCGGCCGTTTTTATTTTATTCAAGACCACAGTCCGTGACCATCAGATGATGTTCCTAAAGGCCCACAAAGCCGTCCCTGTTCACCTCCCCTCTTGACAACTGAGCTCGCTCGGCTGACGCAGGGAGCCATCAGCGAGCCGGGTAATTGAGCGATGCGGGTTTCTCCGCAGAAAGGGGCCCCCCTCCCCTCGCTCAGCCCAGCTGTGTGGCGTCGAGTGTTGTTTTTGAGGAGCAGACTGCATCGCCAAGCGGTCCGATGACGCACTTTTTAAACACCGGTTCACAGCGTGTCATTTCGCGTTTTTTGAAAAACTCAACAGGAAGGGCGGAAAGCGAGGGCGATGGCTTCAGCGCGAGGCGGTTTTGTAAGCGCCAGCTGTGCACGGTGGTTTAGCCCATTGAGGAGTTGGTTTCTTGGAATGTTCTAGAACTCCACTGCTTTCAGTTACCAGTAGCGATTGTTACATCGGCATTAGAATGCTCGGTTCAGAACATTCTAATCACGTATTTGTGACCTCACACTTTACGGGGTTAAATGTGCGTCATCCTAGGACGAGCAGCTGTTTTGAGAGCAGCTCTTGAGTTCTCTGGGCTGAATTCCGCCCTATCCCAGCTGTCCCAGGAGGCACGTTTACGTAGGGCTGCCAGAACGCTCCTGTCCTGGCCTCAGACGTCCCGCGGTTCTGCCATAAATGGTTTGGCCTTACGGGGACACCCTTTCATCCTTCAGCTGCCTGTCTGGAACGAGCTTCACCCGCCTGCAGCGGGTTACTGTTGATGCACATCAACTAGAACAAAGCAGGTGACTGCCAACCCAAAACTAGTAGATCGACCTCTTGTGAATGTCATACCAAATCTGGCTTTCTATATGGTTCCCATGCACCACCAATGTAAGCAATTAGATAAACAACCGTCATTAAATGAAATTTTTAAAATATTTCACGTTACAAATTCCATCAGCATCCCCCAAACAATACTATCAGTGGTGCTGCTTATCAGTGTAATTAATCCTTCTCTTGCATTTTGGGCTGTTTGAATCTGGTCACTCTGGAGCAAGTGTGTGCCCACGCTCTGCCTCTGGAGTGTGTGTGTGTGTATCCCCACTCTGGCTCTGGAGTGTGTGTGTGTGTATCCCCACTCTGGCTCTGGAGTGTGTGTGTGTATTCCCACTCTGGCTCTGGAGTGTGTGTGTGTATTCCCACTCTGGCTCTGTCCTGTATGCAGGCCCTGGAGTTTTGACAACCCTGTGTTTACCACCCCCCGTTTCTGACTGTTCAGTGGCATCTTTCAGTGAGACTCGAATTGAGGCACTGTTCCCATTCTCCTATTGTTACCCAATTTTCCGCATGCTTTAAAATGACATGTATTTTTAAACAGGCTGGATATTGGTATGATGCAAAGGGCCTGCTGTGTGTGTGTATATGTATATGTTTGTGTGCGTGTGTGCGTGTGTGTGTGTGTGTGTGTGTATGCGCACGTGTGTGTGTCCCAGGTGCAATACCACCTCTTCTGGAGTCTTGACTCAAGCACTGTGATTGGCTGCACGTTTCTATTGTAGTCTATTTCTGTCTGTGGGTATCCGAGGAACAGTCAGGGATAATGATCCAACCAATCGAGAGTCCCTGAAGCATTTTCTTTCATTGGAGGACCGCACAAGTTGAAAACGCTCCCACCTTATTATCAGTATCTTTTTCCCAAGTAAAAAGGAAAAGACTTCCCTTCCTGCTGACTTCAAAGAACGCTCTGCATGCATATAAGATAAGCCCGCACCACCTCACCCCTTTATACTAGTTTGTGTCTAGTTTTCCACTAAATTAAATATAGCCTACATGAACTTTGTTAACTTTATCCTCAACTTCTATAGTTTTACTTGGTCTAGATGTGGCAATCTGCCAGTCTGGTATAGGCTTACTGCTGACACTGTTTATTCCGTTTCCTTTTGTAATCGTCTTCTGAGAAATTGATTTCTGCCCAGGATTTTTAACAAAAACCTTACCCTGATACATTTTCTATTTTAGAAGTCGTCTAGCACCTTGTATTTTTTAGCAAGTCAAAGTTGTCTGTACCAATGCAATTTAAGATTATGCCTGCTTTTACAAAGTGAATTTCTCCCTGGAAAAGCATTAATTACATAATGACAAGACGGGTCGGTTCTGATGTCGAGGCAGCAGCAGCTGTTTGCATTTCATTTGGGCTTTTAGCAGATGCTTTTATCAGGAGATGATGCATATTTCACTGAAGCAATTCAGGTTAAGTACCACTCTCAAAGGTACAATTACCGCATCCTTCCCATGGATAGTAAAACTGGGATAAGACTATTTTGACATCATCTTAGTGGTAGAAAACAGGGGAGCTCAACCAATCACTGAATACACTGATGGCAAGCAATAGAGCAACAGTGACACTGATTGGTGGATATCACGTCGGTCTTGTCCTGTTGGTGATTACCTTCTTGAATGATTGAACACTTCTCTGTTTTCAACCAATAAGGTGATGCTATGACTGTTCTCTCCCTATTTTGTTCTTGCCCCCCCAATCCATGAATCAAACTTGCAAACCCTTGGCTCCAAACCCAGCTTCCCGACCCACTCTGTATGCCCTTGTTGCTCTTCCAGGTTCCCCCACCGGTAGAAGATGTCCACCATGGTTTACCCGCGGGAGGAGAGGCTGGAGAAGCTCTCGCAGGAGGAGATCATCTCCAACACCAAGCTGGTGATCCAGGGCCTGGAGGCCCTGAAGAATGAGCACAACTCCATCCTGCACAGTCTGCTGGAGACCATCAAGTGCCTGAAGAAGGACGAGGAGGCCAACCTGGTGCACGAGAAGTCCAACCTCCTGCGCAAGTCCGTGGAGATGATCGAGCTTGGCCTGGGGGAGGCGCAGGTAGGCCGGCTGGCCGCCAATCATTCATTTACATGTTTGCTTATTGGTTTATTTGTTACCATGGCAAAGCACATTTATTATAATGTTAAACAGAGATTATGAAATGTATCGCATTGAGTGTTTATAGCCAAAGGCTAATTTCCTCCACCTGCCCCTAGGTATTCCGAAGAGATAAAATTAATTAGAAAATGTGGGGGTGGGGGGGGAATGCAGATTTATCAGAAATGTAAGGAAAACACAAATACAGAAAGAACAGCAAAATATCAGTAAAGCTAAGCAATAAAGCAGTGTTTGCAATGCTCGTTCTTCGCTTTAAATATTTTAAGCCAACCAGCTACTTTTCTGTCAAAGTCAATATAGCCTATTATTATTATTGTTGAGATGATAATTTCTATTATTATTGTTGTTGCTGATGTTGTTGATATTGTTGTTTTTGATGTTTTGTTGTTGTTGATGTTTTTTGTTGATGTTTTTTGTTGATGTAATTTTTTATGTTATTGTTGATATTGCTGATGTTGTTGATATTGTTGTTTCTGATGTGTTGTTGTCGTCATTGTTGTTGTCCTTGTGCCGGCTCGTGGTCCCCCCCCCGCAGGTGATGATGGCCCTCTCCAGCCACCTGAACGCGGTGGAGTCGGAGAAGCAGAAGCTGCGGGCGCAGGTGCGGCGGCTGTGCCAGGAGAACCAGTGGCTGCGGGACGAGCTGGCCAACACCCAGCAGAAGCTGCAGAAGAGCGAGCAGAGCGTGGCGCAGCTGGAGGAGGAGAAGAAGCACCTGGAGTTCATGAACCAGCTCAAGAAGTACGACGAGGACGTGTCCCCCACGGTAAGACGCCTGCGGGACCCTGCGATGATGATGATGATGATGATGATGATGATGCTAAAATGGTCAAATAACAATAATAATACAGTCACATGAATAAAATGGTTGTATAATCATGGTTATAATACTATTAATAATAATACTAGTAATAATGACGATAATGATGACAACAGACTTGCTAATAAAATAATTAGAATAATCATAATGATAGTAATAATTATGTAAAATAACTGCAGAATTATCATGATTGTAATGGTAATGAAAAGAATGAGAAAACTAATAGTACCGATCATGATAATGATGGTGACAACAGCGATGATGCATTGCGTGCATGTAGTGTCTTTCGTGCAGTGATGTCAGAGCCCTTTACAGGAACGGTGGAGAGCACTCCCACTGCTCAGGGACCTGGCTTGTGGTTGTTATGGATGAGGGGGAATTCGCTTCATTCAAATATTCAGCCCCAGATCACTGATCATGTGCCTGGAGCAGAAGTGTGTGAAATGAACACTAACAGCAGATCCGGGGAGTTGTGTTCTTTTCCCATCGGTATTCATGGAGGAGAGGCTAAGAACCCTGCATGAAATAAGAGCATCATTGATATTATTAATGTCGCTTCGCGGACACAGGAGTAAGTGCAGGTCTATGCATTAATGCAAGTCATTATTTAGGAACTGGGAAATAAATGGAGTTTCATACTGTGCTGGGAGAGAGGGTCGGGGGGGGGGGGAGTTGTGGTTGTTTATTCAAATATGCAGCCTTAGAGACCCAATAAAATGTTTCTGTGTCAAATGATTATAGGTTTACCCCACTACTGAGATGGAGGTTGCAGGTTCAGCTCCACGGGACACTGCTGTTGCGGGATTGATCGTGGTGCTTTGCCTCATTGGCTTCAGTGCACATCTAAGCTGCTTAACTGGATAACATGCAAGGCTGTCTGTGAGGCAAATTAATAATATTGAATAGTAAAATTAATGGTGTAATATGATGATGTAATGCATGCACCATCTCCTCACGCTTGGGTGGCTAGTCTGGAAAGTCATTTTGAGTAGGGTCGCACACTCACAGAGGGAATTAGAAAACCAGTAAATCCATTCGCATATGAGGGAGGGGGAGGGGGGAGAGAAGAGTCTGTCCCTGTCAAAGCGAAGCCACATTCTTGCATTTCCTGTCAAAGGAAGGAGTTATCTTTTGCATAAAAGCCGTGACTGGATAATAACATTCTTCTCTATAAAAGGCTCGTTCATGAATAATTCATAAAGAACACTGACATGTTTATGTGTTGAATTCCATTGAAACGTTTAATGAAATTGACTGAAAAAATATATATCTTAATATTCTGGTAAATATTCATGGGTAATTAATGCATAAATAGTTTGTAGTCTGCCACATTTAATGAATTGACTGGGGGAAAACGTCAATTCGTAAGGCTGGTAACTCGCAGTTGAAAGTCAGCGGGGCTGGAATAAAATTGACGGTCTGTCTTCCGTTTACCGTAAAGCAGACCCCCGCTGCGTTTTCCAGTCATACAGGAAGTGACACATTAAGACCGTATCGATCGTGTGTTCGCTGATAATAATTATGTTTTCATGGCATCCTCAGTTCATACATCCGCTGGCTTGTTGAGCACGCGGCTGCTCGACACTCCCCCCTTCCTGCGTGACCTATGCGTCTTTTAAATCCTCAAGGAGCGTTTTCTCGCTTCGGTAAACAAAATTTCTGTTTGATCTGCGCTAAGAAAACAGGGTTGCTTTTAAGCGCAGCTGACACTTGAAATCTATCAGTCTAAAAGCCATACTAATTTATACCCTGCGCATGTGATACACTCGTCTAGTGCGCTCTTCTACTGACGTGGGTTGTTTAAATGAAACGGTCTTTCATCTTTGCTTGCACGTGACTGTCTTGTTAAAAGTTTAAAAAAGCGTGAAATTGAGTGACTTCAGGGCAACCCGTCAGGTTATATTGGACTGATTGATCACTGGCATTAATAAATAGACTGTTTTATGCAGTCCATGCGAATAATTAATCTCATCATGCATTCAGGTTTGGTTAGCTTCATTGTTTAAGGGTGAAATGGAGAACCTGTTTTTTCAGGGTTTGGAAATGAATAAGTTCAGTCAACCCAGGAAGTGGATGGAAAAGGCATAATGTTCCTTGAAGATCTTTGTAAATTAACCCTTTGAAGAGTAGGTTTTTTTTTATTTTTTTAAATAATTTTTCATTATTCTAAGTCAGTATTCTAGAACTCCATTGTTACAATCACCAGTAGCGATTCTTACATTGTATTGGAGTGTCAATTAACATTCTAGTCATATTTGTGATCTTACACCTTATGAATTAATTAATTAAATTAGTTTGTTTCCTGAATTCACTGAATTGGATTGTGTTTGACCCCCCCAGTCCTGTGTAAATAAACAAGAGGATTGATAAAAGTTCAACAAAGAAGTGGTGCAAATGAACGCAGTACTGATGGTAGAGTGAACTCCCACACACCCCAAAATGGGTGGGGCTACAATGAGCTGTAATCGAGCGATTGGCTCAGATCAGCGAGTGTCTGACATGGTGCTCCACCCATGTTTGATTTGGTGATCCAATCACTGCTGTTAATTGTGCTGTTACCATGGCCGCGCTGCTGGAGCGGCAGGTCAGGTTTTAGCCCGGGTGTGTGCGGTGATGAGGAGAGGTCACCTGCACTGCTGCCTGCGGATTGGCTGCCTCAGAGTGAGGCAGGTGTGCTCGGGCTCTGTGTCTCCTCCTGTCACCGTGGATATCACTGCTAGCGGGGATGAGTTCACGCCTGTCGGTCTTAATCCCGGGTGAGATTGTTGATGGTGGAAATTTTTGTTGTTTGCTTTGCAGGTAATTGCTCAGCAGGTGCCCTAATTCAGGGGAGGCTTGAAATACCTGAGATGGTGCTTTATAGTTCCATAGTAGCTGAGTGCTGTGTGTTGGGCCTCCTCATGCAGCTGAGTGCTGTGTGTTGGGCCTCCTCATGCAGCTGAGTGCTGTATATTGGGCCTCCTCGTGCAGCTGAGTGCTGTGTGTTGGGCCTCCTCATGCAGCTGAGTGCTGTGTGGTGGGCCTCCTCATGCAGCTCAGCGCTGTGTGTTGGGCCTCCTCATGCAGCCGTGTAATCTGCTAGGCCTCTTCATGCAGCTGCCCTCTCTGTGTTGCAGGAGGAGAAGGATGGGGAGCCGCCCAAGGATTCCCTGGATGACCTTTTCCCTAACGACGAAGAGGAGCACGGCCCAGGAAGTAAGCAGCACCCATTTGTCTTCATCACTCACCTTCACCCCATTCCCCCCGGGGCTCCGTACTGCTGAGCTCTTCTGTTGATTACCCCTCTGACCTTTACCTGGGGCTTTGCCCCTGAGAACGTGGCTGCTCCATTTTAAATTTATTTCTTTTATTTTTACGAGGGCCATGTTTGAACCTGTGTCAGGGAAAAAATGTAATTCTCTCCCTCATTCTTTCTCCTTTTTGCCCTCTCTCTCCCTCCTCTCCTTCTCCCCTCCACTCTCTCTCTCTGTCTTCCTCTCCTTCTCCCTCTCTCCCTCTCTCTCTTCCTCTCTCCCTCTCCCTTCTCCCCCTATCTCTCTCCTCTCTTCCCCCCCTCTCCCTCTCCCTCCCCCTTCCCCCATATCCCTCTCTCTCTTTCCCCCTCTTCCCCCCTCTCTCTCCCTCCTTTCTCTCTCTCCCTCTCCCCTCTCTCTCTCTTCTCTCTCTTACCCACTCTCTCGCTCCCTCCCCCGCTCTCTCTCCCTCTCTCCCCCTCCCTCCCCCCCTCTCTCTCTCTCTTTGCTCTACAGTGCAGCAGCAGCATAACAGTGCGGCGGTCGCTGCGGCTCAGCAGGGTGGGTATGAGATCCCGGCCCGGCTGCGCACCCTGCACAACCTGGTGATCCAGTACGCCTCCCAGGGCAGGTACGAGGTGGCCGTGCCCCTCTGCAAGCAGGCCCTGGAGGACCTGGAGAAGACCTCCGGCCACGACCACCCCGACGTGGCCACCATGCTCAACATCCTCGCCCTAGTGTACAGGTAGGCCCCGTGCCCAGCATCCTGGCTCTAGTGTACAGGTAGGCCCCATGCTCAACATCCTGGCTGTAGTGTGCAGGTAGGCCACATGCTCAACATCCTGGCTCTAGTGTACAGGTAGGCCCCATGCTCAACATCCTGGCTCTAGTGTACAGGTAGGCCCCACGCTCAGCATCCTGGTTCTAGTGTACAGGTAGGCCCCATGCTCAACATCCTGGCTATAGTGTACAGGTAGGCCCCATGCCCAGCATCCTGGCTATAGTGTACAGGTAGGCCCCATGCTCAACATCCTGGCTCTAGTGTGCAGGTAGGCCCCATGCTCAACATCCTGGCTCTAGTGTGCAGGTAGGCCCCATGTTAAACATCCTGGCCCAGTAACCATCTTGTAGCCACTTGATTATCTTTTTGTATGAGTAGGCCCCATGCCCTCATGTACAGGTTGCCAGGGTTACCTCTGCTTTCACAACCCGTTTGGCTGGCTGATCAGCTGACTTCTCCCACTGCCAGGGAGCCCAGAATCTCTCAGAAAGCCCTGCTTGTCTTTGTGCGTGTGTGAGAGCGTTCAGCTTCTTCTCTCTCTCTCTCTAACTCTCTCATTTTCTCTCTCTCTCTCTCTCTGACTCTCTCATTTTCTCTCTCTCTCTCTCTCTCTCTGACTCTCTCATTTTCTCTCTCTCTCTCTCTGACTCTCTCATTCTCTCTCTCTCTCTCGCTCAACCTCTCTCACTTTCCTTGTGTTCAGGGATCAGAACAAATACAAAGAAGCCGCCCACCTGCTGAACGACGCCCTGTCCATCCGCGAGAAAACCCTGGGGAAGGACCACCCTGCTGTGAGTAGCAACAGTCGCCATGATGATGATGATGATGATGATGATAATGATGATGATGATGAATAATGATATCATCATCATCATATAAAACAAGAATAATCTCATTACAGTAAACGCAGTGACATAATTCAAATTGTTAGGAAAGCAATTGTTAGTTACCAAATACCCAGAAAGCACTTGGCAGTGATTCAGCAGTTCATAGTGGCAGCAGATGCAAAAATTCATGATTCATAGTATAAGTGCAGTAGACTCACAAATAACCCCCTCTCACATAACTGACCTGGATTATGAAACGCTCTCATTTAAATGTAAATGTTAATTTCTGTTTGAGACTGACAGCCCGGTGAAGTGCCAACGTTTATGAAAGCGCAGTGCACTAACAGTATCTCCGTGCCTTGTTTGGTGTAAGTGAGGACTACTGAACCTCCGCCTCTTTCTGCGACTGAGTGTGTTCACCGCATTGTGAGAAGACAAAAAAAGGAACAAAACATGAATTAATTTTTAGATGCTAACGCTGAAATTGCTTCAGCCACAGTGCTGGTTTCAATTTTTACTGGATTATTTAGCCTTTCTTTATCCACCACCCTTCTGGCTATGCAGGCGGTTACTGTGTACAATGCACATATACTGTCCTTATACTGCAGGGAATAGTTCAGGTTAGGCTTTAATAAAAATGTAGGTAGATTTAGGTGTTTTTCTTCTCAGGGTTTGTTGTGGACATAATCTGTGTGTATTCAGGATTTGTATTGTTGGCGCTTTCTTAGCGTTGGTGACTTACATTAGCCCCTTTAAGGTGCAAAATCACATATGTGATTAGAATGTTGTTGACTGAACATTCTAATGCTGATGTAACAATCACTACTGTTGATTGAAAGAACACTCTGGAACACTGACGTAGAATTGTGAAAAAGAAAACATTCCAAAAAAAGCTGCTCTTCAAAGGGTGGAGTGCTTTAGTGATGTTGTGTGCACACTCGCTTCGCTGGGAGTGCTGTTGGCAGGGTCTGACTCCGCTGCTCATGTAACTCGGGCAGATGTGATCATCCTGCATGTAGGCTGCTGTGGATAGGAGCCTCTGTTAAATGACTGTAATGTAATAATGTACAGTGCACTTGGCTGTAGCCCACAGGTTAAATGTAGGGAGGGTATTACCGGTGTGTGTGTGTGTGGGGGGGGGGGGGGTGGGTGGGGGGGGGGGGGGGGGGCTGTTCTTTCCCCCCCACTTCATCCCCTAAGTATGTTAAGATACAAATGTGCAGACTGCAGTTTTTAGTTTGTCAGCACGTTTTTTATACATTCTTCACTTAGATTTATCCCTGCATGGATTTTTTTCCCCCCACCTCATTGATCTCCTAAACATGAACATCATCCATTACCGCCATCTCTCTGGCCCTCGCGTGCTGCCTGAGAGAAATCAAAGCCATCGATTATCGTGTGTTCCAGTAAACCACGGCACCCCTGAGGGCAAAGGTTATTTAAAAATAAATAAATAAAAATGCGTATAAATAAATAAATTCAAAAGAGAATTTTTAAATCAAAGATGGTATTCGTCCTTAAAGACCACGGGGGCAGAGATGATTTGTGGGGGGGTCGGGGTGGGGGGGGGGGGGGTGTTGAGGCGGAGTGCTGTCACAGAGCCTCTCGCTGCACCTCGGGGTCGTGACCTTGCTGATGTCAGAGCTCCGTGCTCCCCAGAGACAGATTTCCTCTAAATGACACGCCTTCACGTGGCACACAGTATTGGCTTTCAGTCCTACGACTGGGACACATACTCACCTTTACTCATACATACAATTGTTATCCAGGCGCCTGTACCACAAAGCAGAATTACTGAGCCAGCTGGATAACTGCACTGCGGACTGAGAACCTGGGACAGCCCTTTTTACTTCAGTCCATGTTCCAGATTTGAGAGGGTTGCTAACCGCTACCCTGTGCTCCCGTCTGCTACAGGTGGCTGCCACACTGAACAACCTGGCCGTGCTGTACGGGAAGAGGGGCAAGTACAAGGAGGCGGAGCCTCTCTGCAAGAGAGCCCTGGAGATCAGAGAAAAGGTAAAAACTCACAGGGGGAGGAGTCACGAGCCACACCCACTTATTTACATTTAAAGGGACAGTTCACTTTCTGGGTTTTTTTGGATGCCGTGTCAGCTTTAAGTGTACGTTTTTGATTGGCCCGGACTGTTTTTCAATGACTTGTAGTGTATGTTCTTGCTTTCGATTACAAACCCTCCAAGTACCCCTATACTCTGGTAGTCAGAAAATTCTCTTCTCGGAAATAGGTGAAATATCTAAAATATGCACTAAACATGAAGTAATATCAGAAACCCCAGAAAGAGAACTGTCCCTTTAAGCAGACCACTCACGATGGTGCCTGTAGAAAAGGTGAGGCAGAGAGAAGTGTTTTCTGTGTCCTGGCACGTGTGCCCCCCTGCTCTGAGACGGCAACAGTGCCCTTTTGGCAGCAGCAAATGTAGTTCTTAAAATCACATGTGCTTTATGCAATTGCTACCCCCCTACTCCGCAATCACAGCCCCCCCCAACCCCCCCCACCCTTGGCTTGCGACCGGAAGGTGTCTGGTCAGGATTAACATCTGTGGCATCGATAAGAGCAGCACTCTGGCTCTGCTCGACAGGGAGGGGGTGTAATTTACAGCACCCGCCCCCGGAAAAACAAAAATCTATATTCCATTTCACGACGATTTCCATAAATATCCAATTACTGTTTTAGTGCGGATCAGAGGCATCCGTTGAAGCCTCCAACCAGGGGAAATGGGAAGGATTAATAGTGGAAACTACAGAAATTTAATAACCGCTCCCATATGGAGCAGAGTGGGAGGTTTGGGGGGGGGGTGGAATTCGGAATACTGTGAATCAGCATTCCGTATTCCACATTCGGAGATGAAACTATTTGCCTTTTTGTGGACACGTATTGATTCGCGAGCAGAAAATCTTAGGGGGTAATCTAAGAGCGGGGTCAATTTTTAAAGAGTTCAAGCGTTTAGGTTGTTATTTAATTGACCCTGGAAATCAATTGGAAGTCAGTACATAAGTCAGTATGTTTGGGATTGAACACCCAGGGAAAGTGATTAGTTGGCCATCCGAAGCACATGCTTCTTAATTGAGTCAGAGCCTGCAAGGAAAAACACAGTTTTACATGACAACACTGACAACAACATTTGCTGCTGTAATCTCATCAGGAAAACTCATTTTGTCAGCCAGAAGTAAAAAAGTGGAAAGTGAAAGCTTGTTATCAGAGGCTGAATTCAGTGTGTTGAGGACTGTCCAACTGTAAAGTTTACCTGGGTTTCTGTGTTCAGGTGCTGGGCAAGGACCACCCGGACGTGGCCAAGCAGCTGAACAACCTGGCGCTGCTGTGCCAGAACCAGGGCAAGTACGAGGAGGTGGAGTACTACTACTGCCGGGCCCTGGAGATCTACCAGTGCCGACTGGGCCCCGACGACCCCAACGTGGCCAAGACCAAGAACAACCTGGTGAGCCGGGCCCTGCAGAGCTCCTGTTTTAGGAGCACGTGCTCCTGAATAACTGGTGTGCGCTGGAACTGGAAGAATCATTTTGGAACATATGCTCTAATTAGAATGCATTAGTGTGCCCCTTAATCTTTCAGCTTTGGGGCACATCAGCTCCTTGGAAAAAAATGTTTTGAGCTCTGGTGAGGGAGAGAGAAGGAGTGAGGGAGGGGAAGTGGGAGCGGGAGTGGGATAGTTGGAGAGGGGGAGGGGGGAGAACAAGCAGGAAGAGTGGTACAGTGGAAGAGAAAGGAGGTGTTTGATATGAGTGGGGGAGAGAAAAAGAGAAAAATACATAGAGCGGGGTAGAGAGGAAGGAGGAGAAAATGAGAGAGAATGGAAACACGATGACAGAGGGAGAGGGATGGAAGGAGGGAGGGAGAGGGGAGAGTGTGTGAGAATGAGAGAATGAGTAGGAGGGAGATGGAGAGAGAGAGAGAGAGAGAGAGAGCCCACAGGTGCCTTCTAACTGTATGGTGGGGTGAGCCATCCCTTTTATATGACTCTGATGAAGACGCAGTAGGGTCGAAACACGCCAGTTTCATTTCGCACCATTAAAGGGCTCATCTTGCGTCCTTGTGCTCCAGACCTTTTCCTTTCAGAATCTATCCCAGGAGGCTTTGCAACAACCTCCATCAGCACCATCAACAGCAGGGCCGTCTCACGGTACAGAGCTGTTGGCATGGAGATCGCCTTCCGTGGTAACCATGTTCCATGGACTAGAAAAAACAAAACAACACAAAAAAAAATGCTTTAAAGCATTCATAATAAAGCCAAATAGCGTTGATAATATAAAGAAAGGAAGCAGAAAGCGTGAAGCCTCAGACTCTTCCCTCAGTGTGTTATTCTGCTTTGCAATGGCGTGTTGACTCAGTGAACGCCTGGTCTCGTGGGATTCCTCCGGTGAGCATGTTTAGCTCATTCCTCCAGGGGCTGTGGGTGTAATTGCAGCTGCGTGTAAATCTGGTGGAAGTGGGCGGATCAATCAGTTTCGCGAGCCCCGTGAAGTCGATGGCGGTCGCGCCGTGAGGTAATGCCGTCTGACGCCTCGCTGCTGGGACTGAGCGTGTCATCCTGTACATCGCCAGCTGTGTCAGCCCCCAAAATGACAGTTATTTCATTTTACCAGCATCTAAAGTGAGTTAAAATCCTTCATTTGCACGTTAGACCCCGATCTGATCGTCAGTGGGGTGTTAGATAAGGGCCAGAACATTTTGAGTCAGCGTCACGTCCTTTTGAACAACCCTTTTGCTCGGGACTGGTTGTTCTCGTACCACAGGCTCAAGGCCTTGATCAAAATTGAACGAAACAGTGTTCTGACTGAGGCTCAGATCTTGTTGGTGAAGTCTTTTTCGGTGGTGGTAAATGCTGACGGCGTCACCCTCGCGTGGGCCGCTGAAGAGCTCTGAACGTGACCCGGAGCTCGAAACCGAAGGGAGAAGATTGGGTCGTGAACGTTCTGTACGGTTCCGGAATAAAACAGTCGCCATCCGCGGCGTTTTAAATTATCAGGGCTTTATCGCGGAGGCCCGGAGAAAATGAGTTTCTCCTTCTGCCTCTACCAGCGCTGCGGTAGAGCGTCACACACAAGGTCAGAGCTGCATCTCAAAACGCCGGCAATGCAGACACCAAACGCCTTTCTCATTAAACCCATCAGTTGGACTGTGAAGCTCTATTCGGGAAAGTGTGACGTGCAGTTCTTTCTCTCTCTGTTCAGCACAGTGAAAATGCCGCTCGTTCACCAAACGTGGAACAACTATCTCTGTCTAACGTGCATATGGCAAGATCAGAGTTATGGGGTTCTGTCTGGCATTTACATCAAGAACCGCTTACTGAAATGGCAAAGCTCTTTGTCATGGCTGTGTTTGTCAAGGACCTGGAATTAATTCTTCACACCTTTATACTTCCTTGGATGCAAAACAGAAGAATGCAATCGTGTGGGATTGCTTGATGCCTCTGTGCTAAAAATATGCTGTCTGGAGACGGAAAGCTGTAATTCCGAGCTCTCGAAATGGTGAATCTGTGTCTGTGGATGGAACACTGTAATTCCGAACTCTCTAAATGGTGGATCTGTGTTCGCGGATCGAACACTGTGATTCTGAGCTCTCTAAATGGTGGATCTGTGTTCGCGGATCGAACGCTGTGATTCTGAGCTCCCTGAATGGTTAATCTGATGGTGAATTTTTTCCTCTCTCTGTCCTCCAGGCTTCCTGTTACCTGAAACAGGGGAAGTACAAGGAGGCTGAAGTTCTGTACAAGGAGATTCTCACCCGCGCCCACGAGAAAGAGTTTGGCTCAGTGGATGGTAAGCAAAACCTAATTATGATAATTTCAATATCTGGCCAAAATCAAGACCTGGGTCAAATATGAATCTGAAATATGTGAACTCTTTTGATGCAGAGAAAATTTTAATGCCGTTTTTTTTGCGATACCTGAGAACGCTTTATTCCAAGCATTACTAACATTTAAAACCAAACAAATAAAGTCATATGAAAGGAGAGGGTCATATACAGGAAAACTATTTTTGTTGTGAGCCTTAATATTGGTAAAAATCGGCGTTCCTATTTGAAACGGTCAGTAATGAGCAAGATAGTTTACTGGCTTCTAAAGGGTTAAAGTACACCGAACGTTAAAATGGTTCTGGCCAAACGGCAGTCTTTATTGATTGTAATTCTGTGTGTTGCGTTTACGTTAGGCTACAGGAACGGAGCGGGGAAGTTTAACGCAGGTGTTTAAAGTCACAGCCGCACCCCTCCAGCAGTAACCCCTCCCTGTCTAAAACTGACCCCCCCCCCCACCCCCAACCCCCCAGCTGCATGTGCTCCCTCAGCGAGATTAACCTGTCCTTTTAAAACAGCCAGGGGACGCCCCGCCGTTTAAAATGGACGGTGCTCTGGGGGCGGAGCCTGTGTGGCTTTATCCTCCAAACTTCAGGAAGTTCACCTGGGCTGAAGAAATTACCTGGATTTTCCCCCCCCCATCTGCTGCATTGATACACATGAAGTTGGGCTGGTTTTTTCTCTCCTTTTTTTTTCAACTCCTGAGGTTAAAGTTGCCAGACTTGGATCAAATATGCATTTGCATACATGTGCACCTTCAACTATTTACATTCACTTTCTGTGGATCCCTGAGAATTTTCAGCCAAAGATTTGACTGACTTAAATATATGCTAGCATCTGACAGAATTCTGTTCATAATGTTGGTAGAATAAATAATGTTCAAATGAAGTATTTGAGCCAGGTGTGAGTGGCACTTCATGCCCCAGTCACCTGTTACCTGCATTAAAAATATAACCCTGTAAAAACACAGAGACCCTTTAATGAATGAGGAAGTGTCATATCAGACTGCGTGCAAAGTTGCCTTAAAGCTAACTCATGAAGCTGTTGATGACAAGGGTAGGGCTATGTACAGTGGTGTATATGGGTGGAGGTTGTTTTTCTTGTCAGCTGCAGTCCTTTAGGTATAATGGTGATTAAGTCCAAGTAGGGGAATGTGCTGGAGAAGCACAAATGCTTCCATAAACATGTACTTGCTATGTGTATTGGGTACTTGATTCTGTGAGATTATTTGGAAATGCTTCGCCTGAACTGTTCGCTATGAAGCCAACATTCCAGTGTCATAAGTGTGCCATAACTGCTGTGATAAGCAGTCACTACAGCATACTACAGCTTGTGGTATATGTAACTACAGTGACATAACGTATGCCACAATCACTTTTTTACAATTATTTTCGAAACTGTTTTTATAAGATTTTCTACATGCATTTTGACAGTGGTGCCATGCTTGTTGTGAGCTGCATTATGCTGGGGTCAGCTTGTATGTAATTATTTCAGCATTATATAGTCTTTATGACATATTGTTCATGCAAAGTGTTACCGATTATTTTGCTGTCACTTAAAAGCTGTGACTTATCTTTAAAAAAGGTTTAGTCTTGATTCCTGGTTTCTGTATTGTGGTATTTTAATGTTAAATAACTTTTTTTCAGACATTTATATGATTTTTTTTTCTCTGTGTCAGATGGTTATGGTTAAAATGAACTTTTCCGTTAAAGCAAAGCAAACTGCCTGTATTTGCTAGGGTACAGCTTTTGTATGTCATGTATAATTTGTTTTCCATTTCATTTTCATTTACAGTTGATTACTATTTTTTTATCACCTTTTGTTAATTTGGCATTCATTTGTACTGTTTCACATCATTTTTATTTTGATTACATTCTTTTATGAAAATATATTGTTTCAGGACACTACTTTTTTTTTTAATTTTTTTTTTTTAGAAATTGTGTTACAAGCTACATTTCTGATCAAAGCATTCATGTTGCATGTTGGGCGAACAGTGAGCTGTTTGTGTGCGGAAGTGTGATGGACTGTGTGAGTGTCTTTTTCTGCTACGCTGTCATAACCAGTTTCTTTGATCAGACCTGGAAAAAAACCGTCTGCCTCGATTTCATTTTGTGTCGAGCTCCATTAAAATGTTTCAATCACGGCCTGTGTGACACCTCCGTCCTCTGTTCCGTGTACAAGCCCTGTGATTGGATACGAGCCGAATCATGCGGGTTACTCATGCGGAAGACGCGCCGGACGGCTCGTTTCATGATAAATCCACCGGGATACCTCCTCTCTGAAGAGGCACGCCAGATTCGGCTGTCCTGACTGAAGCAGTCTGGGCCTGAAATGGCTGGGGGGGGGGGGGGGCTGAGATTTAAATTCTCTTGCTGTGAAGCGCAAGCTCACTCTCACACGCTGCTTCTCTTTTGTCACCGTGACGATAAATTATTTAAAAATGTGCGTGCAGTCGACGCGTCGTTTCTCATAATAATAGCATAAAAAGTGTGCCGCTGTTTGCTTTTCTTTGTTCTTCCTCGGCTTAATTGTTTTCCTGCGAACGGCTCGCACCAGAGTTGAGACAAATGTGCTAAAAGATCCGGTCGAAATGTCAGAGACAGAGAAAGCTGTGGTGCAGTGAGGCTCAGGAGCACGGTCAGGGCGTAGACCTGTCGATAAAAACACAAATTGGACGTTTTGGACAGGCCCAGGGTCAGATAATTAATAATCTTGAGAGTTCTTTATTGTTTTGTCTGAAGCAGGGGTGTAAGACTGAATTCCCAGGGGGCCGCAGTGTCTTCACGTTTTTTTATTTTCCTTTCAATTCGCTTCCAATTAAGGCTTTGAGAACATTGTGTGTCTATTCTTCAGCCAATCAATAACTTAAATGAACCTTGTGTGTTGAGAAAACTAGTAGACCCCGCGGCCCTCCAGGACCGCAGTTTTGACTCTTTCCATCTCCAGGTTTACCGAATTTCACGTGAAGTATTTGACCCAGGTCTTGTCGTGGCAGGGCCCGTAGGGTGCTCGCACAGGACTTGGCAGTGAACTTTTCTGGATAAAAATGCAGACAGGCAGGTTTCTCGGTGGGGGTGTCACCGGGGTGCAGCGCTGTGTGGAGGCCTTTGTGTACGCTACGCCTGTCACCTGTCACCTGTCACCGGTCTCGTCTGTTTGCTTGCAGCGGAGAACAAGCCCATCTGGATGCACGCTGAGGAGAGAGAGGAGATGAGCAAGGTAAGTGCAGAGTCAGCGCCACCTTTTTTTATTTTTTATTTTTTTTTTTACCTGAAAGCAGACATTCCGCTTTCTCCTCCCTCACTCAGCCCTTTGAAGAGTGGGTCTGTTTTGAATGTTTTTTCAAAATTGTCTGTGTTCTAGAACTAGCACTCTTGCATTCAGTTGCCAGTAGCGATTGTTACATCAGCATTAGAATTTTCAGTTAAGAACATTCTGATCATGTATTTGTGATCTCACACCTTAAAGTGTTTAAAAAAATGGGGGGTTGTGGTATCACAATGTTTTGAGGGCGGGGGAGGAGGCGGGGGGGGGGGGGGGTGTTGCCTACAGTGGTTTGTAAAAGCTTTTCTCTCTCCTGACCCTGCTCTCCGCCTCACGCTGATGTCACTTCCAGGGCAAACACAGAGACAGCTCCCATTATGGCGAGTATGGCGGCTGGTACAAAGCCTGCAAGGTCAACAGGTAAAAAAATGATGATTACTAATGATGTCATGAGTATTTATTTTTCATTATTTGTATTTATTATACGTTAAAATGAGTGTGTTAACATCGTGATGTACTCAATTTACCCATGTGCACGTGTCTGTGTCTGTGTGCGTGTGTCTGTGTGTGTGTGTGTGTGTGTGTGTGTGTGTGTGTGTGTGTGTCTGTGCATGTGTGTGTGTGTGTGTGTCTGTGTGCGTGTGTCTGTGTGTGTGTTTGTGTGCGTGTGTCTGTGTGTGTCTGTGTCTGTGTGTGTGTGTGTCTGTGTGTCTGTGTGTGTGTGTGTGTGTGTCTGTGTGTGTGTCTGTGTGCGTGTGTGTGTGTGTGTGTGTCTGTGTGCGTGTGTGTCTGTGTGTGTGTGTGTGTGTGTGTGTGTGTGTGTGTGTGTGTGTGTGTGCGTGTGTGTGTGTGTGTGCGTGTGTGTGTGTGTGTGTGTGTGTGTGTGCGTGTGTCTGTGTGTGTCTGTGTGCACGTGTCTGTGTCTGTGTGTGTGTGTGTGTGTGTGTGCGTGTTCCCCCTGCAGCCCCACAGTGAACACCACCCTGCGGAACCTGGGGGCGCTGTACCGTCGCCAGGGCAAGATTGAGGCAGCCGAAACCCTGGAGGAGTGCGCCATGCGGTCCCGCAAGCAGGTCGGTTTTAGGGGAGCCTGTCCCATTCCCTGACCTCTCAGCCACCACTGTGCAGGGGGGGGGGGGGGGGGCTCAGGCTGGGTCTGACTGTCCTGAGAGAACTGCTGTTTGAGCACTGGGGGGCTGCCAGTCAGGCATAGAATGCTACTGACTCAAGATTCTGTATCAGTCCCAGGAACTTTAATGGCGTCTAGAACCACCTTTCTCTGATACTTGGCGTAGTTGTGCTGCGTTAATTGAGCGCCCTCGTTAAGGACCTGTGCTAACTGAGCAGCCTCGTTAAGGACCTGTGCTAATTGAGCAGCCTCGTTGATGAGCCGTTGATCTGATCTTGCCTCTCTTTCTCCCTTGCTTGCGTGGGGTCCAGAGCACCACAGTAAGTCCTTTGATCTCTCGCAGACGGAGCTGCGTACCGCATTAACCCTGACTAACATCAGTGCATCACTAGTGCTGCAGTCAACCATGATCGCTGCCACACCCCAGCTCTCTGGACATGCACATCTATGCAAATAGTACTGCACTTGATCCAGAACAGGGATGGTATTGTGATTGTTTGTGTGTGTGTGTTTGTGTTTCCGTGTGTGTGTGTGTGTGTGTGTGTGCGTGTGTGTGTGCACGTGTGCCTACGTGTCTCCCCTTAGGGCACTGACCCCGTTAATCAGTCGCGGGTGGTGGAGATCCTGAAGGATGGGGAGGGAGAGAGGAGGAGGAGCCGGGACAACATGGCCGCCAGCGTCAAGTACGAGAGCAGCTCGGAGACTGGGGAGGAAGTGAGTATGGGAGTAGAGTGGACAGGGGTGAGTACAAATCCACTACACTCTCAATCCCCCACCCCCTTGCCCCTTATTAAAAACTACGATTCCCAGCATGCTTAGCAGGACAGCGGAACCACCCAGTACAGTAGCAATGGGAGAATCTGGCATTATTTCATTTCATCTGAAATTGAGCTCACAATATGTTATCTGTGACTGATTGGCCGCTGACCTGAACCAATCATTGTAATTGTTACATCATCTAATCACATATTTGTTAAGTATTGCACATATATACTTTTTAACAAAAATTTAACACAGAAATGAGAAATAATTACTGTCGTCGATAAAAACATATCCTCCGGTCTAACACGAAGGAAGGCCATCAATGCAGGCACGTTATTCCACGGCCAGTTCTTTAAGCCTGGCGGCCCACTGCTACATTGGACTGGCAGTCAGTTTGACTGGTAGCCATACATCACACTGTGACTGGCGGTTTGTCCCCGCCCCCTGCCTCTGTTATTGCGCACCCTGGCTGATTATATTCCGCGTTTGTCTGCGGCCGCTGTGCTGACAGATGGGCAGGCTCCGGTATGCTGATGCAGACACGGTCCAGAGCCTCATATTTTCTCCGACGAACGCCTCCCGCAAATTTACTGCCTGTGTGGGAAAAAAAAAAAAAAACCCCAAGACAAGTAAATTACATTCCCGGGACTTTAATGGAGCCGTATGGCCGCCTCTTTGGCTTGGGAATGTTAACACGGATCAGAGCCCTGGAGTGCAGCGTGAGAACATTACCCCGCGTTCGATTGGCCAGCGCTCTGATCCGTCACAGTACCGGGAGAATGTGGCCAATGTGCACACATTTCTAAAGCGGCACATAAATTAAAAAAAAATGGATCTGAAGAATTTGGGATTACATTGGAGTCGAACTCATTATTAGACTGCACAGGATTACAGCGGCCATATTAAGAAGCTTAAAAGGGTAATAGGAGTTGGTGCCTGTGTAGCTTGTGATTACAGACCTGTGTTTTACTGAGTGTCACTCCACTCAGCCAACTTTGGGTGTCGATTAATTTTTAACCAGATGTGCATAACACCTTGTTTTTTAAATTATACCAATTTAATTTCATTTGGATCTTCAAATATGACAATTTAACTGTCTAATCCACTGAAAAGCTGTGAGATTTTGGGAGATTAGTGAGACTTGAGGTTTACATATACAGTAAGTGTATAACACAGGTTTGATATGTACACTTAGGGTACCACACCTTATTTTTCCCTGGAGTAGGGACCAAGCGCGTTGATCGCGAAACAATCCCAGCATTCCCCTGTGTGTGTGGCCTTCGCTGTCCTCTCTAAGCCTTCGGCTGGAGATGTGTCTGAAAGCTGCGAGCTGATTGTACGTCCTGGCAGATCCTCATCCGTGTTTTACTTGCATCGTCTGTTTAACCACTGCTATCTTCCGTCCAATGTCATCGCCATGGTGATGTTTTAAGTTCTCCTGGTGCCGTAAAGAGATCGTAACGGAACTGTGGGGGGATTGTGGGGCGGTTGTGCATCTTGGAAATGCTCTCGTCCAGACTGTGCTGGTCCTCAGCTCTCGTACGGGAGGTAAAACTCGTATGGGGTGATGATGTGTCACTGTACCCTCCAGAAAATCACTTGACCTGAATTCCTTCATCAAATATCCAGCTGTGTAAATGGACCGTATGTGAAAATGGAAGCTCTGGGTAAAAGTGACTGCTAAAAGCCTAAAACATATGTAATCATAATTAAAAATTGAACAAAGAAGCTCCCAAAGATGTTTAAAAAAATATATTTGCAAACATTAAATATTGTAACTTGTTCTTTCAATGTTAACATGAATCCAAGACGCTGTTGGTAATATTGAGCAGAATTCATTTCCAAGGCCCTTTTTTTTACGATGGCCTGTCTCTTTCTTTAGACAGCTGAACGTCCTGCTTGTTTTGTGCTGCGCGTCTGTGATCCCGTTGATTTAGCGCTCCCCCCGCCTCCTGGCTGGAGCGCCGGGCCGCCGTTCCCCGCGAGTTACGGCCTAAAAAACCGCTCGCCCGCCGCCTTTCAGAGCCGCGACCCTCACCGGCCCGTTCCCTGGGGAGCGTCCAAGTGCCGAAACGCATCTATTAGCAGCTCTGCTTAAAGTCTGGAATTTACCGTCCCTCTCGATACCTTGGGTTCTATTGTCCCCCGGCCAAAATAAACGCTGGGCCGGGCCGGGCCTTTGGACAGACCCCCTCCCTTTCTCCAGAAAGAGAAGAGTGTAAATAAGAGGCGGTGCTTTCTACCTGGGAGATGGAGACATGCTCAGAAGCAGCCGGGGCCTTATCTCCAGGGCCGGCTAATCTGCCCTTAGCTGCCCGCCTCAGTGCCTGTGGCAAATGGAGGGGCGCTCCAGCGGCTCGGACAGGAAGGGGAGGGGCTTAGTGACGGGCGTCTCTGACTCCTGGCCTGCGGTCCTGCCCTGTCTGCCGCAGCGTTCCTTTATTTCATTTCACTCCGCAGCCCCGTTTAAATTATGCATTTGAGTGCAGGGAGAGGTGGAGAGGGAGGGAGGGAGGGAGGGAGGGAGGGAGTGAGAGGGAGGTAGAGAGGGAGAGGGAGGATGAGAGGGAGAGAGGGAGGGAGGGAGGGATAGACAGGGGGAGAGAGCAAGAGGTGGAAAGAGGGAGAGGGAGGGGAGTGGGAGGGAGTGAGAGGGAGGGAAAGTGGGAGAGTGGAGTGGGAGGGAGAGAGAGGGAGGGAAAGAGAATCCAAGCGAGCCATGACTGAGTCGCAGAGGGAGGCCTGCCCACTGATTGGACAGAGAGTGCGTTTCCAAGATGCTCGGCTCAAACCTGCTCCCCCTTCCCCTTGCCCCGCCCCTTGCCCCTCCCCTTGTCCCTCCCTTTGTCCCACCCCTTAGCCCCGCCCCTGCTCGAGCCTCACCCCTCTTTTCCTCAACGCATGTGCAGCCCACTGCGTTTCGTCAGCATGCTGTTTGTGCTTTATTAAGCATTTGTTTTATTTGACATGTCTGCCATGGTTCAGACAGACACACAGACACACTGCTCCCACATCAGTCCAGCTCTGTGCCTCTGTCTCTTCCCACAAAGTCTGGTGCTCCTTACGCCATTTCATTCGCTTCTATTTTGTGTGTGTGTTTTTTTTTGGGGGGGGGGGGTGTAATTATGGTTTCAAGGATGAAAGAATTCCAGGGATACTTGGATTTCTGCCACCAATCCAAATATTACAATTCCTAGAATTCGATGCTTGATATTTCACAATCTGGTCCACACGTGCAAGCCAGTTGTTAAGTGACTCTGATTGGCTTGTTGGGTTGTCGATCACACAAATAGGTCTTGGCTGTATTGTGCATAGTTGCTTATCGGAAGGTGATCTCATCATCGGTGCCGGGGAGTTCTGGGACATTTTTATCCAGGTAGTTTTTCATTAACTCACGTGAAGGTCATAACATACTTCTAATTCATATTAGAGGAGTTTTGCTCAGACTCATTCATTCTATTTTAATAGTGTGTCACACATTTAGGAATGAGCGCACCTTTTCTAGGTGATGCGATTGAGGCCATACTCAAAGGGAGGGAGCTTTATTAATGTAGAGTTTTATGGGCGTGGTCAGCGACTTTGTGTGCTGTTTCCAAGGTGTGTTCTGGGGTGCTCTGAATCACCATGTGTCTGTTTCTCTCATCGCATTAGTAATAAGGGAAGCAGTAGTCATGTGAAGAATTATTAAAGGTGCATCACAATGAATTGGCTTACATTTGCTGGCCATTTTCTACCATTTATCTCATTCTGTCTATTGTAGCATAGTAACCCGATCATTAATTAATGAGTCGTGCCTTTTCGTACATGGCACATACCGTACCAGCTCCCTGATGGTTCTGAGATTATAGGATTGAGGTAGACCGGAATCCGTGGGATAATTACTAGGCTGTGACTGTAATGGGGGTGAGCACTGTGTTGATTATATACAAAGTTCCAGTGGTCACCTTTTCAGTCCACTTCCTGTTCTGGAAGGTTCTCAGTGAACTGGAGTGGAGCTAATGTTTGTCATCTGTGGAAATTAAATGCAGATTCAGCTTGGAAATCACTTTGACCATCATACCAGGCCAAGCAGATTTATGCACTGAAACAGGCGGGCTCTACAGAGCAGTCTGGTCCTGAGAGCCAAACCTGTGCATGCATTCTGCTATTTTCTATAACTGCTCCCCACGCCCAGCTAAGTTTACATAGTAGAGGGCGGGGTAGTGCTTTTCTGATCAAACAAAGTTGTGGTTTCAGGTTCGCATTCCTGTTGACATGTGAATTTTTCCCTGTTAAACTTGCAAACGAGTTTCCCGCCCTGTTGAGGCTCTGCAATTCATTTCAAACCCAAGTCATACAGTACTGTGGCAGTGTGGGGTCGACACAGCGCCCTCTTCTGGATTTGAGAGAGTAGAACCCGCCCCTCCCCAAAGTGGTGGGGTAAGACAACTTCTCCTTGTTTCAACACTCATTCTGTGCATTCGGCACCGATGACGTGTGTTTGTACAGAGGTGAACGCAGTGTGCTGTCAGTCTCCTACAGGATGCATGCTTGCCGCCCCCTGGTGTTCACAGATCGCCACTACAGTGGAAAAACAAGAATGTCATCTAGGTGGAGAACCGTGATAAAATCTCATCTCCACGCAGCAGGACCTGTGCACGCACTGTTCTGTGAGCTTCTGCAGAGTGTGCACCCTGTTCTAGAACACAGATTATGTAGGCTTACCAGATACTCAGCAGCAGAAATTGAAGTCATTGTTGGGCTACAGAGTCTGCACACCGTGTTTCCAAGGCCCCAATTGGCTGCTGATTGAAAGGAAATCACAGAAACCAACAGAGACAGTGGTCGCCCAGGACTGGAGTTTGAGACCTCTGCTATAGGCTCCCCAGATGTTCGGAGGCAAGGAGACAGAACTTTCAGTGTTTAGATCATGGAGTTGAGTATCTGGTTGATGTGTAGAATCTGTGGTGACATTGGGGCAGCATTGCATGAGCATTGAGTTTCTAACGCAACATTCAGAATAGAATTAGGCTTTCATATGATTGTGAAATTGGCAAAATGATTGTTGCTGAAAATTCTCATAGATCTGCAGGAGCATTTTTCAAATTGTATCGCCTTCTGAAAAGATAAATTGAAATAGCCAATTTCAAGTATATATTTGCCGCAAATCAGCAGTTGAAAATGATGATCTCTGCACTGTCGTCTGGCCCTCGGGCCCTAGTGAAGACGCAGCTGTGGCTACGCGCGCTATCTTCGCTGCTGATGTGCTGAGTCATCTCCCTGCTCCCCGTGATTATGGGATAATGCGTTTCTTTGAGGCGCAAAGACCAGGAGCGACGCTGCGTCGCTAATCTCAGCTACCTCTGTAGGACGTCCTCACAAAGCGTTCGGATTTTGCGGTTGTGTTTCGCAGTGTGACCTCTCTCCGTTCGTTAGCCGCACTCCGTTCGTTAGCTTTGTCAGCTATCGTTGACGTCCTCCTGTGAGGCATCGCTGCTCTGCAGTTTCCCACTGCAGTCGCAGAACTGGCAGAGAGCTGATTGGTGGAGCTTCTCCGGACAAAAGCCAATCAGAGGCTTGGAATGTCTTGGGGGGGGATATATCATCGCAGGCAAGATTCCTGTAGGCATTGGGGTGAGGTCACTGGAAGCAGATCATTGTTATATTTATATTTTTTGCAGATATATATTTTGCAGAAAGCCACTTTGTAGCGGTGAGTGGCAGCTCAAAAACAGTGGGACTGTTGCACTTTACACCATTGGATTGCTTTCTCTTTTTTTTGTTTTGCCTGGTTGCAACTCTAACCAGCTGCGGGCATGCCCATTTTGCACCAAATTCTTGATTTTCATTGCATGCATGCATTAGTGCGAGTGTGTGTTTGTATGTGCATCTTTGATTTTTTTGTGCCACTAACTATCCCCCATTGTGATATTTTGCTGTGTTGCCATAACAACCAATCAGCCAATCAAATTTCCCCCAGTCTCTCTCTTTTTCTCTCTCCCACTCTCTGTCTCTCTCTCTCTCACACACACACACACACACACACGTGGATTGTGCTCTCCCTCTTTGTGCTGTTCTTGTCCTCCCTCCAGATGAAATGGGGGGTAGGGGGGGTGTTGATGATAAATGGGAGGGGGTAGGGGAGGAAGTGGGTTCTGGGATGGGGGGGTTCTGAGGCTGTGTTACAATCAAAATGCTGTCTGTCTTGATTATACTCTCACTTGCTGCTCTGGGGTAAAACTAAAAGAGCATATCCAAAATACTGTAGCTTTACAGTAACAAATACTCACTGTCAAAGTCTAGGATTAAATAACAGTACTCATAAGAAAGAAAAAAAAAACTGCTTCAGACCAATAGGCCCTGATCCCTGTATAAATCAGCATAAATCAGCTGAACATAAGAGCACAAATTCTCGGGTCTTTTTAAAAGCCCTTGCTAAGCGGGGCGCGTTAGCGCTTTGATGCGCCGCGGGGAATGCGCCGCAGTGTGCTGACGCTGCAGCTGCATCGCACACGCCCCGCGGCCGGCCGGTTCGGTCAGGTCCGCTCCCGGCCCCTCATTGTGATGTCACAGAAGAGCTGAGTCATCATCATCATTATCGGCGCCATGGGAACGGGGGGGGGGGGGGGGGGGGGGGGGGCAGACTCCCGGCTCAGTCTCACGGCAAACCCGGCGCCCTTCAGCCACAGGCAGCACTACGACATGGCGGTTTGTGGCTTTAGCCCTGTGTTCAGAAAATTGCAGGTTCAAATCCTGGTGTAAGGGGATATAATTCTGCTGCTTGAAGGTACTTCAACTGAATTACTTCAGTGAGTATACCAGATGTAAAAAATGAGGAAGATTTGAAAGTGTAAATCCTGTACTTTAGTCCTGGAGATGGGCAGTGACTGTAATCTGGAGATTTTAAAGAACATCAGTGACACAGAAACACTTGTTATGATTGACATCATATTGAGAATTTATAAACGTATGACGTGTGGAAACTTTATTTTGGAAATGCTCAAATCTTGATAAATCTTGTTTCTAATTGTTTTCCCCCAGAGCAACAAATATTTAAAAAATGTAAGGTTTTTCTGAGAAACTTCTGTTTCATCTGTCCAGAATTGTCCAAAAGAGTGGGAACGACTGCAGTCCATACCTTAATTTCAACACGAGAAAGAAATCCGTATTCTCAAAAAATGTAGAAGTTTCTCCCTGTAAGCTTTAAGCCGCACACACATACCATCATAATTCGGTAAAATTCCGAAGGGTCGGCCGAAATCTGCTGCAAACTTTAGCACTAGCAAAGGTTGTGTCTTTGCTGGAGTTGCTCTTTGCAAACTGAACAACTGCGTAGTCATTGTATATTTACTGCGCTGCCTTTGCAAGAGCTGCCAAGCACCAGCTGGCATCGTGCTGGGTGTCTGTACAGGGCCTGCATGCAAGAGGCCTTAGCTGGGCCAACGGCAGAGGCAGACTTTTCACAGGCAATACCCATTTCTCCGTTTGCTTTAAGCCAGGGGGCTTCTCTTCCTGAGGGGGTCATATCTGAATTTTCCAGAATTTTTGTCCCTGCGGTGGTTCACACATAGATTTTTATCACAGTTTCACATGAAGACACAACAGCTGGCTTTTATGGGCTTTTTGATACACTTATTAAGAAGTCAGGTCGCATAAATGTTTGGGCCAATCAGGCGATAAAGAGTCGTGGTCAGCATGACATTCCGAGATCAATACAACCCTACTGCTGAGTTCCCCACCCTGGTTTTGATGCCTTGGGCAGTATTTTCCTAATCTTATTAATGGTGCTAAATCCATCAGCATTTCATTGGCCAGATTCGTGTTGGTGCATTACATTTCGTGTAGTCGCACGCATCTGTCTATCTATTAATCAGTGTGCAGAAATGATGAAACAGAACTTTCAAAGAGAAATCACCAATGTGTGGGGAAAGTAATGTTTGATTTGATTTATCACCCTTTTAAATGCATTCTGTCGGGGCTTATGCATTATTCAATGTCTGAATCTTTATTGTGTGGCGTTTTGTCTCTTTTTTTGTCTCTTTCTGCATTTAGGCTTAAACCTTCAAGATTTTCCTCAAACGTTCTCTCCTCCCTGAAATTATCCCCGCCCCCACTTCCCCATCCACCAACAAAAATAGCCAATCAAAAGGATGTCTTGCGTTCTGGCTCCTCCCCCCTCTGCTCCCAATCAAAAATCTTCGCTCTGCCATTCCTGGTTTCTTCGACCGAGACCGTTGGTCGCTGCTGCTGCTGCGATCCCAACCGAACACCAGTGGGGATGTGTGGTGGCTGTCTTTCACGAATCACGAATGCAGTGTGTTACTTGATTCAGATCTCTCTGTCTCTCTCTTTCGCCTATACGCGTCTGTTTATTCCCACTCGTCTCTGAATACTTTGTCCATTTCAACTGTATAAGCTTTGTTATCCAGTTGTGAGATGTTGCTATGGATGGCGCGCATTGGGCTGGCAGTGGCGATGGCCGATGGATGTCGATGCCTCTTCGAGGCTGAATGATGGAAATAAAACTGCGCAGAAAATTGGAGGGTGTGTCCACGTGATCCACAATTCACTCCGCCTTTCGCCCTCGTCTTCACCAAACGTTGTCTCCATGCAATCACAGAGCTCAATGAATTGCAGTATCAGTGTACCTGCAGGATTACTGCTGGTTCACTCGCTCTATAGATTACGACATTACACCGCTATTTCTTTCAGTAGAGTAGGATCTGTTGCCTCTGAGATCACTTAGCGCTTTGAATCTTTTTGCATTTTAATTCTTATTTGCGTCGTTCAATAATTTCGACAGGAATTATCAACCTAGGTGCCTGTATTTTGCATTTATACAATTTTAAAATTACGGTTATGTTTTTTTATGATTTGCTTCCATGACAACCTCCAGGAACTGAAGTCTGAAATCAATGGGATTTTAATCAAATAACGCATTTCTGACTATCCGCTACAGTTGTATCAGAATTACACAAGTTTATGCCTAATTCGTTTTCGCAATGATTTCGCAATTTTTTTTCCTTTGCAAGGAAACAAGTGCCGTGAGATTAAACTGTATTGTGTATTCAAAGCGGTTTTAAAAAGTTTTTTTTTCAGTGTTTTGAAGTGTTTTTTAATTTTTTATTATGTGCAACTTATATTTTATGTTTCTAGTGTCATTACGGACATACGAAATACAGCTTTATATAAAAAACTATATATTTATTTGTAAGCATTTATGAAACAAATTTAGTGTGCGAAAATTGCATTAGTAGCCTTCAAGCCCTGTTTTACATAGGCATTAACACAAATATAAAATGCGGTCGTTTTTAGAGAGACTTCCATGATTGAGTGGATAAGTAACATGGAGTTATCTTACCGTGTGTCCAAGGCCCGAGCATTCTTTGCCTGCTTTATCTGAAACCGGTGACAAGCCACCGGAGAGAAAAACAGCCCCTTGGGTTCGTTTCCACGCGCTTTTGGTTCATGGTTTAACACGTGTCATTGTTTACAGAGTAGTAGTCAAAAGGGAATTCGTGATCAGACGTTTGAACAAAACAATATAGGTAGTCCACGAAACATCTTCGAAGTGCTGTTTTTAAAGCTGTTTTACTGGGAATAGGACGTGGGACTTCACTGATTAAAAACTGACGATGAGAGAAAGTCTATGTAAGTTCGAAATGCACGGAAATTTAGCTTATAGAAGGGGGAAGAGCAGATAAGGAGAAATTATTTCGATGTTTTTGTTCTAAAGTCCTGCTCACTACATGCAATTATCGTAGAGTGCGCCACCAAACTTGGAACATTTTTCTTTGGATTTACTGAATATTTCTGTGGACACTTATGGTAAATGGAAAGAAAATAATAATATATTTATGTGTCATCATTTCACCGTGTTACATTAACTGAATGTGATATTGTTTAAACATTATACTTAAGCCTGAAATGAATAGGTGTTCGCACCCCCACGTTTTTAGTTTATGGATTTTACGTTTCATGGGTCACGGACGAAGTGGCGCACACACGAGGAGAAAAGAAGTGTTTAAAAAAAGGGGTGCATTGTAAAATCAGCCCAGTTTTGAGCTATCTGTAATTGTTTCACTGTAAACTCTGTTTCTATAGATAAGAAAAGACTGTAGGCACCATGTTAGTAGTCCTAGTAGAAGTGCATCTCTTTCTCTTTTGCATTGTGATGAATGTTTCACTAACATTGTTGACGTCATCTTGAATAAAGACTCTTTCATTTGTGAAGTCGCAGGTGGCTTTTTACTTTTTTTAAATTTGACCTTTGGCCTTTAATATTACCAGGTAGGTCAGCTGGGAAGTTGAGTCTTTCTTTTTTTTTGCAGCGACATCCTGGGGAAAGCGGGTAAGGGATGGAGGATGTTGTGTAGCCCATGGCTGTTCAGCTGATAGCCCCAGGGTCAATGTGCATCATAGACATGCGCTTAGCTGTTTGATCATTGAAGAACAAACAAGTTTATTCACGTGCAGCAAAAGCGGCCATGTTCAGGTCTGAAGCCGTTAAGTGTTGCTGTAACTCATGGTGGTGACAATATAACTCTCATTGTGTGCTCAATATAATGATGCTTATTCTATGCTCATTTGAAGATTTAATCGACTTTTACACACATGTACATCATGGGATGATTAGATTACCAGTCAGATTGTAGGGGGAATTATTGAGTTCCTAGTCATATTGTGGCAGTGTGATGATTGAAATGTCCGATCGTGTGGATGGCGGGGTTTGTTATTAAATAACAAGGAGGGAAAGTTAGCGTGAAATCCAGGAACGGATCCACCTCTCCTCGCCCACCCCTGTGCTAGAGGCACTGTGTGGGTCCAGTATCCTGTTCCTGAATGGACAGTGTATTTCTGCCATGTTTGGCAGCCCATAATACATCTCATCTGCCAGAAAAAGGGAATTTCTCTTGAGATTTTAATTTGCGTTTTTGACTTGTGCACCTTTTTATTGATACAAATCACACGTATGACTGTTATCACATAACGTGTGGTTCATTCTGCAAAGACCAGTGAGTCATTTCAAGGAAAACAAAAATTCCACTGCATTCAACTTTTACTAGTGTGCAGGAATATATCATTTAAACTATTTTGTTGTGTTGCTGTACCTGAAAATTGAAAAGACAGGAAAATAAAAATATGAGTGTTGTGACTATAATAACTGAGAATGTTTATGAATATCCACGATACCAGACACATCCCATCAGCCTTTCCACAAGACGCTGTCATGGAGACTGTTGCCATAGCGCTCCCCAGGAGAATAACTCTTTGCACTTGTAACGGTGTGGAGTGTCTGCAAGGACAGGCAAACAGCTCAGCTGAGGATTTTCAGTCCTGCGGCTTTTTTTAAATGTATTATTTATTTTTGGCAGTAATGGACTGACCTTGCCTTGGGTTTCCTGCATCAGCTGGTGATAAATATGTCCTTGGAATATGCTGTAGTGCATTAATTTGTTATGTCATAAGGACTATCATTTTTTATTAATGCAAGCCCCCCCCCCCCCCCCCCCCCCCAATGCTATTAAGAATTTACATTTTAATGTGGATTTTTAATATGATCTACAGTATATGTTGTCATTCTTTCTCACACACTCTATCTTTGTTTCTCTCTCTCTCTCTTGCTTGCTGGCTTATTATTCAGTGAAGATGTCAATCTCCTGCCCTCTGCTGGCTGGCTTCTTGCACTACAACCCTTTACACCTCTTTTATTTAAGTCACGTTACCTCCAGACGTAGTGTCTCTTGGATGCTGTAGATTATGAACCTGGAAAGTGATGCTAATTTAAAAGTCTTAACAGGAATACTTAACAATGTCACATACTAGGTAAATTAAGGTCGTATCGACCTGGAACGTCTAGCATTCGAAGAATTCGGACACGAACGCATTTGCATTTTCTGTCTTCTGTCGTGTGGTTTCCACACATTAACATCGTAGACAAGAAGCAGACGGGTAAAACAGTGTATGACCACGAAGCCATTTTTATTGGAATTTTCTCAGGAAGGACAACGTGTTTTCCATACGTTGAGTCTCGCTCACATGTTCACACACAAACACATTACAGACAGCAGCATACAGAGGAGCTTAAAACAGTTTGTTTTCCCTCAGAATTTTCCATTACTGCATTTTTCTAAAGACACGTTCTTAAGCTTTATGACTAAGCGTGTTTGAGTTCCAGGCGTGTGTTTGACCCAGGATCATGGGTGATCTCATGGTTTGACTGCAGAACGCAGGCTCCTTTCATGTAACTAGGTCACCTGTCCAGGTGGCTCGCCCTGGTTGGGTCTAATTAATTTCCCTGGCAGGGAACACTGACTTGTGAACAACCTCTAAATTATGAAGCACGCTGGCAAACTAAACTGCCTGTCCAGACCAACACTTAATGAAAATATTGTTAGCTTTGGGGCAAATTGGATACAAAATCTGTTGGTGTGTTTATTTTATTCTATTTTTTACATTGCTGCCATTTTAACTTATCCAGAGCCACTTCCACAATTTATTATACAGTATGCATTTATACAGCTGGGCATATAACTGAAGCAATTCAGGTTAAGCACATTTGCTCCAAGGTACAACAGCCAGTGTTCTACCTGGGAATCAAACATGTGTAGTTGTATACTTTTTTTGTATGCTGGGTTTTCTTTTGTAACCTACAGCTTATCTATGTCTGAGATATGATTTCCATAAGGCACAGTTTATATTGAAGAATTCAGATCATGTTGTCTACCTTCTGCTTCACTCTAGTGTTTCTTTTGCGCCTCTACATCATGAAACCTATGCACTTGTTGTACGTCGCTCTGGATAAGAGCGTCTGCTAAATGCCTATAATGTAATGTAATGTAATGATATGTAACTGCCATCAGCGCACATACACTGCATTACTTAAGTATGGAATTGTCATAGATGTATCGCCCGCAGTCAGAGAGGCTCAATCTGCCTCTCACTGAGCATGCCCAATAGATGTTTCACTGGAGCGCTCTGTTTATTAATAACTCAGCGTATTCATTATAACAGGTTACACTCCACAATAGTGTAGTGTGATGATTAAGGACCTGTGCTTGCGATGTAAAGGTTGCAGGTTTGATTCCCAGGTATGACTGTTGGACGGTGGCATAGTGGTTAGCGCTGTAGGGGTTCGAGTCTCAGCTGGCTGAATCCTCTCTGCTCAGAGTTGGCATGTTCTTCTGTATTAGTGTGGATTGCTTTGTTTTTCCTCCCACAGTCCAAAGACGTACATGCTCCAGGGCTCACTTGCAAAAGAGATGTGAATATCTCAATGTGACTACCCTGGTTAAATAAAGGTTGAATAAAAAGTAAATAAAATATGACTCTGGAGGGGGGTTGTTTGAGGGGGTGTGTGTATTACTGGAGGGTGGTTAATGTGGTGATTTTGGGGGTGGGGTTAATGTAGTGATTTTGGGGGGGTGTGTGCATGTGCATGACAGTGAGGGGTGTCTTTGCAGAATGGTAGCGGGGTTCTCCAGCGGAGTGTGTCCTTGGGGAAGCTACGGGAGGTCCTGCGCAGGAGCAGTGAGATTTTGGTGAAAAGGCTCCAGGGAAGCGGACCGCCGGAGCCTTGGAGCAGCAAGTAAGAGCGACGGGCGCGAAGCGGCGGGACGTCCCACAGGAGCGGGCTGTCCTACCCATTTAAACCCCCACATTTAGGGCCTGTTTTACTGAGACCTTTAGCATGTGCAGCTAGTCCACCTAATAACCCAATACATCTTCTTTCACCCATTCCTTAGTGAAATTTGGACAGCCATACGTTCACATATGTAATTACATTATTTTAACATGCCTTATATCAACACAACTACACGTGCACTGCATGTAACGCATGCAGGTTTTAAATTAAATTTTATATTCTTATACAACATATTCAAGCATAGATTCATAAATATAAGCAATAATTAGATAGACTTATGATGCATGTCATGTGGAGTAAGTTATTTGTGTATTTCTCCGCCTGAAAGCTGGTTTGCCCCTGGCTTCAAGAGCACTGTGTCCAGGATGTTCTTAAATATCCAAATACCCCAAGGCTTCCACCCCGGGGCATCTCTGAATTATCCAGCCTCTGGATGCACAATCACACAAGTTCACCAGCTGTGAACAAGCCCAGGTTCAAATTGTGTCAGAACACTTTGTACGTATCAATCTATTCAAAACATTTAAAAAACTTGCCATGCCTATCTGGAAAATGTATGTTTCTTAAAAAAAAAAGGCTCAGGGATGTTTTGCTCCTCGTATACGTAGTCACTTGAAAAGCAATCTGTGTAAAAAATTAATTTGGGGGTGCCATGGGAAACACAGTGATGACGATGGGAGACTCACATCCTGCTGAATGTTTATTGTCTCATATTTCTCGGGATTGTTTTCCCATTTCATTATTTTCTTGACCCAGATGCTCACAGCATGACAGGAACCCATGTGGTTTTCCACGTATGGTTCTAGTGTGCTTACTGATACTTGGGTTACCAGGAAGGGCCTACTTCCTGTTTATCCCTATGGGAATCCAGGATGTATATGCACAAATCACCATCAGCATTGTTCAGCTGGTTGGTAAGAACATTCCCTGTGATTGGTGAAGCTCTCTCTCTCTCCTGCCAGTCAGGTGATGTCACAAGTGTCTTTATCCCTGATATGGGCCACATATAGAATAGCACTTCCTGAGTGGTGAGGTACTGGCGCCTGATTTAGCCTTGTCCGTTTCTGCTCTGATTGTCTCCCAGCATGAAGAGAGCGGCTTCTCTCAACCACCTGAACAAGACCAGCGACGACTCGTTCCAGGTAAGGAGCCCTGCAGGGGGCGCTGTTTAAAAAGGCAGCGCTTACCTGCTCACTTGAGTGCGTCCGTACCAAACAATAATAATCACAGTAATAATCATAATAATATAGTGTATTTAAATTATGCTTTTCATCTCATGATCCGAACGTCCTTTACAGTGAAGGGGGGGGGAGCTCATCTTAGTCACCATCAATGTGTGGCCCGCACCTGGTTGATGCACGGCAGCCATTTTGTTGCAGAGCTCAGGTGGAGAGATGGAGGATGATTAGCTGGCAGGCAGGTTCACAGAGGTGATATGATCATTTTCGCAGGACACAGGGGAAAGCCCGACACTTTTAGATAATTACCACGGGCTTTCATAAATAACCACAGGATGTCAGGGCCTGAGATTAAATGCTTGGCCTGAAAATTCATACAGGCTGTAATTGGCTATAAATATTGGCACAGTAAAACCATATTAGGCTGTTTTTTTCTCTCCCATGTTTATTGCTTTCTGTTCAGTATTTTTCAGCATTGCTCTTTCTATGAAGAAGGGGATTTTTAATTATAGAATAATTTCACTCTGATTAAATTGTAACTTTTTTGGTTTTTGTGTTTATTCTTATTGGACAAGCAGTAATTTTTCTTAAACAAATACAAGTGCCGATGCCCAGATTCAAAGATAGAAAATTCATAATTTTTTCCTCCCCAAAGGCCAGGGGGGGGGGGGGGGGGGGGCTGTGTGATGTAATCATTCTGCAGCAAGAAGTGTCCTGGGGTGCCTGGCTGGGGTTGAATGGGCATCACAGATTCTTTACACTTACCAGATAATCTACTCCTACTCAACTTCTGTTAAGTGTTAAAAATACAGAGTTGAGGATCTGGCGAGTATAATGAATCTGTGCTGCCACAGGCAGGGCTTGAGGCAGTATCACAGTGTTGGACAGCTCCATTCCTGCAGGGCTACTTCGTGTGCTGGTTTTAGTTCCAGCCAAGTATTCAGGCTGAATTTAGCAAAACAAAAAAAACTAACAAATAACAGGTCAATTCATTTCTAGGGATAAATTCATTAATAAAGTGCATTGAGTGCAATGAAATGCCAGCTAAAGACACTGGCTAGAGTTGTACACCACTGGCTTAGAGTGGAGTCCTCTGGACTGAAGGTTTCTCTCTCTCTCTCTCTTTCTTTCCTTATCTCTCCCCCCCTTTTCTCTCTCTGCAGGGTCCTAGGGCAAGTCGGATGCACTCGAGCAAGGGTCTCAGCTCTAGCACTACGAATCTGTACAGTGGAAACTGAGCCTGCCTGGTACACACACACACACACACACACACACACACACCATTGGTCCCAGCATGTACAGCTGGGTGAACCCCTCCCCCCCCCAGGCCTTTCTAACACAAGTCACAGTGCCAAGCCTCTTGCACCTCTTGCACCTTTGAGCGCTCTCGTTTGTTACCCCCACCTCCCGTTAGGACACCAATGAAATTACGGTGACCTCCTCCTCTCTCACAACAAGGTCACGTCCTTATTGGAAGGTATTGCCCTCGTGGTGCTTTCCCCCCTCACACGTTAACCTTTCGGTCATTCAGAGAGCACGCGTCCCACTGGTCCCGTGTTAACATTTAGCCAGTGACCCTTCGCTACAAAACGCACGCCACTTCCAGTCTGCAGCTGCAAGGACACATCACGTCTGCACGGTGCATGCTGGGAAAATGAGTTCGATGGACATTCACCTGTATGTGACCATTCCATTGAGTCAATGTTGTGGATATGTTTCACTTGTTAGCCTTGTCACTTGGTCTGGGAAAATGAGTCTTTCTGACATTCACGTTTGTGCACTTTATAGCAGGGTTCCTAGAGCTCATGAGTAAGGCCACGAGGAGCTGAATTTGTCCCCTGGGCTGCCAGTTAAATAGTCCTGCTTTATACAGAGTCACTCCTGTGAATGTATTTCACTGCAAAATTGTATCATGTGGCTGCTCGTTTTGCCATGGGTGTGATTTTATGTCCTTGTTCACAGTACGCCACGTTGCAGTTGTTAGTCTTTGTCTTTCCCCTGGCCTTATAGAGAAGTGCTTTTTGGTGACGGTGGTCAGTGTCTGTGTGTTATGATGCAGGACCGCGCTCTGTATCGTTTGACATTTTGACATCATGAACCAATTTGGACAATGAAATAGTAAACAATATGTGTTCTTCAAGGTCATCTGAAACATTCTCAGTTTTGTTGTTTTCCTTTTGAGGAGACCATTTTAATGTTACCTCGTCATTAGTGTGTAAATATTTTTCTCTGTTTTTTTATTATTATGAGTTGCATGTTTGTCAATAGGTTCAAAGATGAATTCTCAACTGGGCTTTTCTGGGTTGGATGTGATCAGCTGCAACTGTTTTGGTGATTACTTAGTAATCACCTAGAGTATTTACTTAGTTTATGCCAGATATCTCCTGTCTGAATCTCTCACTTAACTCTGCTTGTGTTGGTTTCCTTCACTATGAATCAAAGCTTTCAGGAACACTGTCAAATGTCCAATATAATTCAGACCAATGTGTCATGTTAAATGCCAAAATACATTATATATATATTTTATTTATATATAGACTTTAGTTGCTTAAACAAATTTGCGTAGGGTGTATTCGGTTTTTAGCACAAATCATCCATTTAATCAAGAGGAATGAAGTTCTTATTCTTTCTCAAATTCACACAACTGGACCCCCTTGATTGCTTTTGCAGTGCATCTTGGGGTACGGAACACTAATGAGAGGTAATTTTATTATTGTTATTTTTTTTAACCCTTGTGAGATTGTATATATTTTCTGATGCTTTGTAATGCAGAGCCCTGCTGAAAAGGAGACCTACAGGTTCACCACTTAAATAAACCTTAAATATAAATAAATGAAATAAAAATAAAATTGTCTGGTCTGTTCCAACAAAGGGGCTGTCCCACCCGCGCTAACCCAGTTCTTTCAGGGAAAGAATGTCAGTTTGTGGCATTTTTTGCAGCGTTCTGGCGTACATCGCATGCAAGTGTTCCTCAAAGACCCCTTCATCACAGTTCACACATCTCCGTCCTGCTGGGAAAGGTGTGTGTCCTCTTTACTGTGTTAAAAAATGTGCATGCTGTCGTATTTCAGGGCTTTTTTAAATCGAATTGGGCTGAGCTGTTTATTCCCGACTGAGATAAACATACCCACGCGTGCCATTTGTTATGTTTACCTTTGCCAGATACCCTCATCAAGACTTCCACTAGCCACTCTCTACATTAATCTTTATTTATTTATTTATTTATTTATATTTTTTTTTTGTCAGATCCATTTTGTTGGATGTTGCTACTGTGGAAACCTGGCCAACTGTTTTTTAATTCCAACACAAGATAAAATTATTTTAGCTTTTCTGTGTTGTACTATTTTCCCCATGTCAATTCCAGAAACACAAAAGCTTAAAAAAAAGTAAAATATTTCACTCTTTCCTTTTTATTCCTCAAAAGACCGAAGATATTATGTGTGTATTTTGCTAAGTGTGTGTTAATCCGGGTATGTTTTGATCTTAAATGAGCTGTGACACATTTTCATGCCTATAATCACGGTCATTATCGATGCTTGATGGCTTGTTCACAGATCATTGCAGTGCATCCCAGAAGTGTCCAGATGTTAATGTTGTTTTTGTGAGTCCCGGTAATGATGGACAGTGATTATATTTCTGGTCAAAGTGGAGTGTTGAATAGGTTTGGCAGCTGTTCCTGCCCGTTTCCCTGAAATTTGGCCTAAATACCGTTCTGGCATTGCGTAAAACATCGCATTATTTTAATAACGGCCAGTAAAATGAGGCTCTTTGTGTCATGAAATGAGCTCCGTGAAGCGGCGTCTGGGAAGACTGGGCGAGCGGCAAAGCCAGCCTCTGGATGTGATGATCGCCATGGGGACTGGACTGGCCACACTGCATGTGTGAAAGCAGCCTGAGCTGTTGTCTCCTGGGTGATTCAAGGTTTTTTTTTTTTTGTCTCCTCCTGAATGGATAATGCGGTTGACATGGTCAAAATGAACAGTACACTCCATGAAAGCCTTCTTTATTAATTACATCACTGACAGGTTATAAAAAGGCCGGACTGACCCATTGGAAAACACACACAGCCCTGATTTATGCCTTAAGAACGAAACCCATCGCTTCTAATCATATTTTTTTGTTTCCATTTTGCATGCACCCGTGGAACTCTGCAGTTATTATTACTAGTATTATTATTATTATTTGACAGTATTAAACGTTTTTGAAAGAAAAAGTTAGCCTTATTTTATTTATTTATTTATTCAATTTTAACATGTTTTTGTAACTTTTCCTGCAAATTCACGGGAGGGGGGAACTATAAAAAGTGTTTTAATGTATTCTCCTAATGATTAAACTGAAACAATGCCGAGAGTAAGGCGTCATCTTAAGGGAATGCATGTTTTTTGAGTGTAGCCAGCTGCGTTTAAGTGGAAAGGTGTGCTAATAGCCTTGAACCCAATCACCCCCCTCTTTTGTCTACTGCGCACCGCACCGCTCCGACTCACGTGACTCACAGACCACCGCGCTCCAGCTCTTCGCGCAGGTTGTCACTTCTCTGCGCTTCTGGATCTGCGTGGGTACTGTTACCATACCGATCAACATTTACACTCGGGTAGGTTATCCTGACAAAGACAGCAGAGTGTCATCTGGTCCATATTTTTCGTTCTCTAACGCGCGAGAAGGGGTGAATGCGAGCTTGCTTAAAGCATTGCTGGTAACGGTGGTATCGTAGTAAGTTAGCTAGCCCGCAGGCTACATGGTTAGCTCGATCTGTAAGTTTCAATCGAGGGGGGCGTGTCAACATTAGCAAGCCAACGTTTGCTTATGATACTTTTAAACTGTGTTTTTGTTCTTCCAATTCGGTACGCGCACTGTTATAGAGGCGTGGAAGGCGTTCTTGGTCTGTAGTGGTCTGAGATGCGTGACTTCCCCTGGCTTTGCAGCTCTCGGGAACGGGGTGACCTACTTTCCTCCAGTGCTTCCAACAAATGCATGCAGTGTCTACGCGGCGGCGGTCGTTAGCCAGCCAACATTAGCTGCTGTAATCGGATTTGGCTAGCGACGAACAACTGCATGAGAGATGATTGCTTTGTTATGGCGCAAGTTGCATGCGTTAGATATCTATTCAACGTTAGCCAGAGGTTTATAACTAGCGCTGAGTAACGTTAGATAACTTAATTTAACGTAAATGTATTCAGCAGAATCTGACTTGCATATGTTTACTAATTGTACCCAGCACTCCATAACTAGTGTGTGGAGCGACGATACTAGCTAGCTAGTATTACTACATTTCTATGAATGTATGTTGCACCCAATTAACTGTATTGCACCGCATGTACCTTAAATGACCACTCAGTGCAGTCATATCATAGACGAGTAATATTCATGGCAGGAATACACGAAATCTGAATAAATCCGTGGAGCTAAACTAAACTAGCCTAAAAATGTCTTCCGTGTTGACGAACACGACGTGATTTAATGTTATTTAGATTTAGAGGCCAGTTCAATATGCTAGCAAAGTTTAATTTTCATTCCAATGGACAACTAAAGATGTGCATATCATTTTCAACTGTCTTTCAGTCTTAAACAAGCGGGCCCTTATGTAGATGGAATATACTGCAATATATTATAAATATATGGACCTATGTAGAAAATATAACGATAAATCTATTATACGGAAGTGTAATATATTACTATTTTAAATTGGCAATAATTTGTATATTTGCCTCTATATAATGAAGTGTTGCGAAATATAGATCATGTATATATTTAAGTATATTTAGCAATACATTCCACTTCCGCAAGGGGGAAAAAACCACACAGACCTCTTGTTTTAGGGACGGGCGGACCAAAAACGCTCCTCCGTAGTTAAACCTCATTCACCCTGATTACGTACTAGATCAGAAAATCGCACACAGTTTCTCTCAGATTCTGTCGCTGATCGTGGCTGTGTTTAGGCTAACTGTTTGCAGCTGTTTCTGCAGAAAATGTAACTGTGAGACCCAGGTGAGTTCAGCCTAATTAGGTTTGTTTATATACCTTATGCTTTGTCCCTTTCTTGGCAGTTGCAAGTTTGTTCATATATCATTTGGGTTAAGAAGAATGTCACCTTCCTGGTTATGGGTTTGTAGGTCACACTGAGGATCTCTTTGTAGGGTGTATCCCATGCTTGAAGCTCGGTGACTTTGAAACTTTCTGGAAATAACTATGATGATTCAGTACATTTTGTAACAAATTTTAAAAATACACTCGTAATACATACCAGACCTGCAAAACAGGATCTCGTAAACAGGAATTACTAACGGTGTCAGGGTTTTGTTCTTCATCTGCTAAGTTGTCACAAGTAAGTTCCACAGATAAGTTTAAGCAATGTCTAAAAAACTCAACAAAAGAAAAAACCAAACTTAACAAATATTGAGTCCGAACCACGGTGGATCTCCACAAGGCCAGCTCCAGAATCCTGTTTTCCACGTCAAAGAGCACTTCTTCATTCCGTCCCATATGAAAATATGTCTGGAGTCTGGAGAGAACTAAATTTACCCTCCTTGTGAGTTCATTAGTGGAACTCAGGGTGACAGGCTGTGAATTTGCCTTAAAGGCTGAGTTTGACAGCCGGCAAGGGTTTGAACGTTCCTGGAGATGTCAGTATTTACCCTTTAGTATTTTTACTGAGAAGTCCTCGGTATGCTCGCTTGCTTTCTTTACCCCATTGCACTCGTATTCCCCCCTGACCTGGGAGCGCTGCAGGGTGTGTAAATATGCGCTTTCACTTTAAGGATGACAACCTATTCAGAACTGAGAAGCCACGTGAGACTTGGTTAATTTAGTAATAATTCAACCGATAATTTAAAGCGCAGAGAAACAAAAACAAGCTCACTCTCTCTGGGCAGAAGTGAACATCACTGTCTGCCTTTGTGTTTGAAAGCGGCAGTTTCATTTCAGGGTACTTTTGCAGATTAATGCTGGTTTTAATCATAGTGCAATCCCTGTCAGTGGCGGATTCTAAAAAGAGTGGGATTAATCTCTCAGCTGACTGTTCTCCCCTAAAAGTTTATGAACCCTGTGTTGGGATAGCCAGTGGTTGTGGATGACCCAGCTTGTCAAAGCCATAGAAAGCTTGTCATAGACAGATGTCACGACCAGAGTTATCCTTGCCCAGTTTCAGTTACACACTGTCATTGACATCTGTGTAGTGTCATTTTCCTGTTTATGTAATATAATCAGCCTTTTCCCAATTGACTGCTGCTAGCCAGCGGCAGATGAGCTTCCCCTTCTGAGTCAGGTTCTGCTCAAGGTTTCTTTCTTTCCCCTCTTTTGTAAGGGGGTTCAGGCCTGGATCTCTGTAAAGCTGCTTTGTGAGAATGCCCTGTGTAAAAAGTGCTATACGAATAACATTGAATTGAAGTTTAATTAAAGGCTTGCTTCTCATTGGCTCTTTGCTCTTTCTACAGCCTCTGTACAATGGCTCTCATCTCCATTGAAGACCTCGCCGGATTGGATGATGAGCAGCTGGATGATGACATCACGGATAACCCAGAGCCAATGGATGAAGAGGAGGAGGAGAGACTCTATGCCCATTGGCAGTCGGTGGCCAGCACCCACCAGGTGTCAGTTCCCACAGGTGCGACCCCTGCATATATCTGACTGTTGGATGCGGGAGGGGGTGGAGTTGGACATGGCTTGTTGGGCGTGGCTTGTTGCCAAGGCCCACCCTCCTGCAGTCTGGCAGTTAGATGCCTCTTATGAATCCTTTGTCTTTTGTGTGCTTTTAACCATTTAAGTTGTAAGATCACAAGTATGTGATTAAAATGTTGTTAACTGAACATTCTAATGCTGATGTAACAATCACTACTGGTGATTTTAAAGCAGTGGCGTTCTAGAACACTGACTTTTGAAAACACATTCCAACAACCCTACTCTCCAAAGGGTTAAGCCATTTATATTTTGGACTTCTAGCAGCTGAGTGTATCCAGAGCCGTTTGTATTCTTTTAATTAATGTTCAATTAATTTGTGCCGCAGGGTATCGTTCTGAAGCAGTTCAGGTTCTGTGTTTTTGCTCGAGTGTACGACGACATCAGTGCCTCACCTGGGAATCAAACATGCAACCTTTGAGTTTAAAACTTAGTTTCCTGTCCATTAGGGCTGCTGTCAAGATGCAAAAACTGCAAACGCAGCCTTTCAGTTGTTGTCTTGGGTCTTTATCTTTTTTTCTTTCTGAAATGGATTTTCCTGAATGTTGCTATATCTCGCGTACTTACTCTGGCTAGGATTGAGCAATGTTCAGACAGTGTGTCTCCTGTGTGTTTTTTTTTCCTTGGATGTTGATTTTTGTTTGTTTATTTGTTTTAAAGAAACAAGCTGTCTTCCATTGATTGAGTTTCCATTGACTCAGCCTCTGCGCTCTGATGAATGACTCGCGAGGCTACAGCCTGTGAACCGTGCTTTTGTTTCTTGGACAGAAATGAGGGGTCCGATTCAGGAGATGACCCGGCAGAACCAGCAGCAGGAAAGGGTGCCGTTCACCACCGTGTCCGAGCATACGAAGGTAAACGGCCTACTCTGAGTGCTGCTGCTGCAGCCCAGTGTCAGGGGTCATATGCTGGCTCACACGAGAGAGGTATTTATAGAGCTGGAGCACAGGTCCATGTGTCAACTGTGCCAGAGGGGGATGAGATAAGTAACTGAAATGTGTGTGTGTACGTGTGTGTGTGTTTGTGTGTGTCTGTGTTTGTGTGTGTGTATGTGTGTGTGCGCCTGTGTGAGTGTGTGCGCCTGTGTGTGTGTGTGTCTGTGTGTGTGTGTATATGTGCTTGTGTGTGTGTGTATATGTGCTTGTGTGTATGTGTGTGCTGCAGCTGGGAGAGGTGGTGTACGAGGAGAGGGTGTACCCTGCAGGAAAGTGGGCCTGCATCGCTCGGGAGGAGAAGCTGTATGAGCAGAGCATCTCCATGGCCTTCATGAAGCTCATGCGCTACATCTGCAAGGAGAACTCTGCAGGTAGGGAACCCCCCTGGTGGGGCCCCGCTACCCCTGAAATCACCCACACACAGCAACAGGGCACTCCCAAAATTACCTACACAGCCACACACAGCAACGGGGTACTAACAGAAAAGATAAATGGATTAAAATTGAGTAGATGTAATGACGAAAGATGTCCACTCCCACCTCGTACCCCCCCCCCCCCCCCGCCCCTCCCACCTGCAGGGCGTTACCTGGGCATGACGGTGCCCGTGCTGAGCGAGATCCGCATGCTGGAGGACGGCAGCTTCTCCAAGGAGATCCTGACCGTGTACTACCTCCCGGCGGAGTTCCAGGACAGCCCCCCCGAGCCGACGGACCCCGACATCCGCATCGTGCAGCGGGAGTCCCTGCGCGTCGTCACCATGTGAGCCCGGCCCCGCCCGTCCCGTCCCGCCCGTCCCCACCCGTCCCCGCCCGTCCCGTCCCGCCCTGCCCGGCCCCGCCCGTCCCGTCCCGCCCGCCCGGCCCCGCCCGTCCCGCCCGTCCCGTCCCGCCCGGCCCCACCCGGCCCCGCCCGTCCTGCCCGTCCCGCCCGTCCAGCCCGGGCTCCAGCGGGAAATGTGATGCACGAGTAGAGCAGACAAACCCTTACGGAAATTACAGACACTGAACACGAATTGAAATAAATTATCAAGATATTCCCGCATATTACAGGATATGGGCAATCATGCAAATTATTTACACTTTTAGATACTCCCGATATGTTTTTTTTAGAATTACACTGTTGAAATACATTTACCATACATTGCGATGTACGGCATTTCGGCAAGGGAATGGCCCTCTAATAATCCGGACGGGTCTTTGTTTAGACTGAACGTGATGATTGGGGAAAGAGTTAGTTTTGCGCAAACCTGTACGTGTTGGATTTGTGACGGCCTGGTGCATCACCAAAAACTGGTCTTGAGTTCAATTTTCATTCGTTAGCTTTTGTGCAGGTTAACATTTGCAGTAGTGGTGAGTAGTGGTGCATGTGTGTGTGCGCATGTGGTTGTTTGTGTGTGTGTGCGTGTGTGTGCAACTTGTCGGCTTGTGTGTGTGTGTGTTCGCGCATGTGGTTGTTTGTGTGTGTGTGTGCCTGAATGTGCGTGTGCAACTTGTCGGCTTGCGTGTGTGTGTGTGTGGTTGTTTGTGTGTGTGTGTGTGTGTGCGCGCCTGAATGTGCGTGTGTAACTTGTCGGCTTGCGTGTGTGTGCGCGTGTGTAACACGTGGGCTTGTGTCCCGCAGGGTGTTTTTCGGCACTACCACCGAGGAGACCATCACCCGGCAGATTAGCCAGCTCTGGGAGCTCCTGGGCAGCACGGACTCCCTGCGCCGCGACCTCTACATGGTGGCGGTCTACCAGAACCCGGGGGTGTCCTACCGCAAGAACGAGATCTGGTTCATTCGCCGAGACCCCTGAACCCCTGCTGACCCCCTACCCCCCCCCTGCCCTACCTCACACACCAACTCACAAACACACACGTTTACACAAACGCAACCAGGGGATGTGCATACACCAAAACACACAAACACTACCTTTCGTTCCCGCCTTTTGATCTAAGCAGGATTGTGGCTGCCACTGTTGCGTTCGTAAGACCGGAAACGGAGCGCGTTCCTGTCCGGTCCGAAGGCCTGTGGTCCATTATCGCCTGCGGTTGATCCTGTGTCCCATTCCGAAAGTTCGCCATCTCTTATTATAGGCACTCATTACAGAGAGACAATCATCTAGGTTCATTTTACACTTTACCTTAACAGTCCTCTTTGGGAGGAAAAAAAGTTTTTGATTAATTTTTTTTTTTTTTTAAACATTTTATATTTCTCCTTTAAACTCTGTTCTCAAAACCTTTAGCGAAGTAGAACGAGGTCACTGGGAGAAGCCAAAGAAAGTCATACAAAATTTACTACTTGCTTAACTTATGTGTATACAAATAAAATCATAAAAATAACAATTATGAAGAACAGATTAAGTCATAAGTAATAAGTGATCGTGAATTAAAAATGAAATCCCTAATAAGAATTACAGGCCTCGTGCTTTCTGATGAAAAACATTTTAAATGGTGAACACGAATTGAATGCATACGGACTGGCTGATACTGGTTAGATATTCACTGAATACAAAAATCACAATATACCTCATGAAATATAGACAGGGCTTATTATACAATTCTGCTGGTGTTTTCATAAACACTTTTTGAGTCGTAGTTGTGGATAATATTCTGGCAATAAGTTCATATATATGTGCATTCTAGATGCAATTGTCTGTTATTACTTTTCAGTTTAGACTCCACTTTTTTATTTTATTATTGTGGCAGAAGTGGGTTAAAGAACTTAACCCAACCCCCCCCCCCCCCACCCAACTCCCACCCCCAAATGTACAGCACTCCCCTGTCACTTACCTCACTGTTTTACAGATTTGTTCCCGAGTGCTTTTGAGAGACATTTTCTTTATCTCTTTGGATTTCTTTGTTTGCCTTTTTCTTTTCTTTTTTTTGTATTTTTGGAAATTTCTCTCTAAGTTCCTTTGTCAGGGTTTGTGTCATGGCTATTGTTGCTGTGGTTATTTTAATTTTGTGGCATTACATCCTCTGAATATCTTCTGGGGAAATACAGAAAATTTAATTTTCCTTTTTATTAATGTCTGCGCAGTTGAAGGAACTAATTCTGTGTATCACATGTTTTTTAAATCCACAACAGATAATATGAAGTCAATTTTTACATTTATGGTAGATGTGTTTTAAACAAAGTATTTGTAGCCAAGCGTTTACTTTAAGGAGATTTGCTAACAATAACATTTTTAAATTCAATTTATGTATGTATATGCACGTGTAATGTAAACAGACTTGTTTGCCATAATGGCATTCCAGATTTAGAATTATCCTTGACCTTTGTTAACTGGTAGGATTTCTTGGAAATGGAATGTTTTGAAGTAGCGATGCTTCTGCTGTTGCCTTATGGTAGGCTAATATTCAAATGACCCGTTTGAAAGGAAGGCCATTTAAAGGTCACTGCTGTCCTCTTTTAGCTCAGGAACCTGACTGAAAACTGTGAACAGTATACCTAAGCATTTTTCAATTGTTTTTTTATTTTATTTTAATTTTAAAATAAATTAATAGTTTTAACAACACAGCCAACCGAGAAAAAAAACGATTATTACAATATAGAGCTGGCCTCGAGATGTACACTGGTAGAAGTCCTTACTTCTATTACAGTTTTTTTTTTGGCAAACATTAATAAAAGGTCAACTAGACCACAGGGGATTTCATTTCTGGAAAAAGCAAACGACAATCATTTTCACGGAAGAGAAAGTGTTGGGAAGATTTCGGTGACTTCTGTCATGCGCCTGCTAGACTTTTACAGTTTTCTTGAAATGTAGTTTAAAAGCCTACGTGACGTCTTATTTTATGTTTTCAGATGTTAGCGCTTGTGTTAGCCTATATGTTCGTATCCAACCCAAGTAGGCATGCTTTGGGCTGTGTGACGTTTGTGGGGTGCAGCTTTTGAGTGGGGGATTTTATTACTCTCTTGTGCAGCTGCAGTGTCCGCAGTCATAACTGCAGAAATAAGGCCTCGTGATAACGGCATTGGGTGGGGCTAACAGTCACTTACTGATCGGAACCAATCAGTTGAGCCCTGCGGCGGTCTGTCAGAGGCATCCGATTGGTCGAAAGAAGTGATTGACAGCTCCGTGTAGCTCCGCCCATTATGATGACGTCGGCGAAACCGCCGTGCTTCTCTCGTGGCTCGTGCTCCGGCCGGCAGAACTGCCTTCACCGTTTCCACCGATAGAATCACATTCCAGTCGGCTCCCCTCCTCGTGAATCGCATGACGTCTGCTTCGGTGATTCCCTGCTTTCTTAACGCCTGTAGGCTGTTACGCCAGTCGTTTGTGTTGAATAAAAGTCTTGCAGTCAGTATATTCTCCTTTGCCCAGTGTTTTTTTTTTCCCACACCCCCATACACTTAATAGTTTCTTATAATTAAATAATGGGACTCAAGTAGGCCTAAATTTTTCCCCCCCAAAAGTGAGTTCACTGGTGTTAAGGCACAATTAGGGCCGCAGCTAAACATTCTCAGGCCCAGGACAAAATATACTGGGAGGGCCGCCCCCCAGTATATTTTGGAAAAATGGAAAAGTTACACCCCATATTCTGGCCCCTGCTTGGGCCTGCACCGGGGGCGAAGTGTCCCGATTAGTCCCCCCTTATCTGCCATTGTGTGTGCCAACAAGAAACAAATAAATTCAGCATTCAAGTTGCATTAAAAATCATTCACATCATTGAGAGTAGACAGGAATAGTCAATGACTGAATTGAATTCTAATGCATTTTAACTTGGAATGAGGAAAAAAGGGCTAGGCTATGCTAATTTGCCTTGTTAAACATCACAACCAGGGCTTCAGATGGGGGGGGGGGCGGCAATTTGTCCCTATCCCTGCCCTGAAGGGGGCCCAGGATATGGGGTGTAACTAATTACTAAACATATTGAGAGGGCCCTGCCAATGTATTTTGTCCCAGAAATGAGAATTCATTACCTGCATCCCTGATCACAATTGACTCATCTTGAACTTTAAATGAAAAAATAATTTTTGAAGATTGTCCACAAGCAGTATGTCTTTTATGCTGTTCTTTACATCTTAATATTAGTCAGCATTTCAACTGGCTTATGACCTAAACCGAATGTGGTTTGCTTTTCAACAGCGCCATCTGATGGCGGTTCGTTCAGTTCAGTTCGGTTCAATTCAATTCAGTGCGATTCAGTGGCGGGGAGCTGGGCACCAGTGATGTACTGGGGGCGGGTCTTACCACCCATTGCAGGGCCTTCTGGTTGGAGACAGAGCAGCTGCCACACCCGCGCCGTGATGTGATTGGTCGGAATGCTCTCGATGGCGTGCCGATAGATGTTGACGAAATAAAGGTTCAGTGGAGGTACGTTTTTTTCGTTTTTAATGAACAAATTGGCCAAAAGGACCCTGAAAGTACAATATTATTATATTTGGGTACTAATAAGTACCTTTTACAACAAAAAAGGCACAAATGACTTACAGATTGCTGGCTAAGGGTGCAGTTTTATAGACCTATAAGGTACCACCCCAGTGCATTTGTACCTTTATAGACACTTTTTTGTACCTTTTTTTTGTGAGTGCAGGATCTGAGGTGGCCTTTTTGAGTTTCCTTAGGAAGTATATTCTTGACCAGGGTGGAGGTGTTGAGGTCCTTGGAGATGTGGACGCCCTGGAACCTGAAGCTGGAGACACGTTCCACCTCAAACCCATTGATGTAAATAGAGGTGTGTCTACAGCCTTTGGACCAGGGGTACCCAACCAATAACAAGAAACAAACAAAATAAATTCAGCATTAAAGTTGCATCAAAAATAATTTGCATTTTTGAGAGTAAACCAGAATATTCAATGCCAGAATTAAATTATAAAGTGCTATTCAAGCACATATTACATTTGAATGCGAAAAATTTAATGGGCTAGGCTACACAAACTTGCTGAAGGTCTATGCAAGATCAACGATAAACATTTATTCTGCGTCAGTCTAGGAACTGTCTTTCAAAAGGTGTGTGATTAGTCTACAGTAAATTGTCAATAGTCTAGTCTAGCTGTCAATAGTCTAGTGGAGGCACAGTGGTAGCAGTACTTATGTTCCCATGTCATTTAGAGCAATGGATATAATATTTATTTTGAAAAATCTTACTTGCAGGGCGTAGGGCAGTGATGTATAACAGTTTGACACTCTGAAACCTGGTCCTGGGTCTGTCTGTAAAAGCTTCCGTGGAGCACACAGGCGTAATGCCATTACTCGATGAAAATCAGTAATAAATGGTACCGAATATTAGTTCTTAAGCGCATTTACAGATGATCACAATTCACTGAGATAAGATGAAACCAATTTATATTTCCTTATACGCCTACACGCAGTCTGCGCGAGTGCCGGTCGTGTGCTGCGCGTGCATCACCATCAGCGGTTATTGTAGTCTACTTGATTGATTTACAAGCATCATTTATTCCGTCTAAACTGTAATAAGCAGTTTAGGCTTCAGTTGTAAGCGCTCGCCCACAAGGGCTTTGAGCAGTAACCAGCAATAATGCAATAATTCATGCAACGATTTAGCCGCGCGCAAAGTCCCGTTTCAAAGACAAACGTTATACTGAGGCTTAAAAAACCGTGCACGCAACTTCTAATGTGGTGAATGTGTTGCACGAAATTCCAGGTCACAGTGTTGCATCACGTAAATGTAGCAGCGTGCTCGTGTCGATACAGTGTTTCCACGGGTTCTCTTAAAAGGCTATTTGAAATAAGATCAAACGTGAAACCAACACAGCGATAAACGCGTGGAATTTTCTGAAGCAATGTAACTGTTAAGGTTGTTGCATTTACGTTCTAATTTTCAACAGACAATAATCGATTAATGTTCTTCACCAGAAGGTCGCAGCACTGATCCTTTCTCCGGTGTCTCCGGAAAACCGGAAGCGTGTCCAATCCAAGAGAGGGAGAAGGGGAGAATGAAACTTGTGAGATAGGCAAGTCTGTGGACCAGAGTCGTAGCCAGGGTATTTTGAGACACGGCTTTCACGGCAGAGAGACTGGAACGGGATTGGGAATGGTTTTGCGATCGCCAGCATCACTCATTTTAAACCAAAGTTAGTGCAAAAATGAATTAGGTGTGGAATAGAATGCATCGCCCAACAAATCCAAACCTCTGATCCATCGCAGCCGTATTGCTTTAAAGTCTGTTTTTTTATTTTGTCCGTCGTTTATTTGATTGGTTAAGGACTCGTCCGTGAAAGCAGTGCGGGATTCCTGGTTTGTTCCGATTCTTCGACAGGAACGCGCCCAGCTTTGTCGTTACCCTTTCATTCTTTCCCTGTCTTGTATTTCGCTGCTTAAGGACTTGCTCTAAAGTAGTTTACTACAATCATCATGGAGCTATCGTCGGCGGAACGTGGACAGCGGCGGGAGATCTACATGCAATCCACGGCCCCTAACAACACTCCGCGACGGTGGCTGTTGTCTAGTAGGGCAGTTACTGTTCTCGCTCTTGGCATGCTCTTTGCGAAAGGTAAGATCCAGCTAGTTCGCCGGTTTCTTTGATAATTAAGAAACAACTTTCATGGCCCGTGCTTTTGCTTTTCAAACACGACTTGTGCGTCCGAATTGGAGTAGCTATGCCCACATAGCTAATTAGCTAGTCACTGTGATCGCAAGCTTGTACTGTGCACTTAAAACGAAGACTGAAGTGAGACACTATGAAAGAAATTGTAGCTTTATGGAAAAAAAAAAGATTTATGGCTATGATAGACACAATGCGGCTCCTTGGAACGGTTGCATTGTTTCTTGGTTCCTGGCTCTTTAAAAGCCAGGTTGCTGTAGATTTATGGCAATTTGATAATATGGTTGTACTACTCATCTGTGGAATATTATATGTATGGGCTCGGGTAGTCTGCATTGTATACCAATTTGAATTCTGTCCTTGAGCATTTGTAAAGTTACCTGTTTTAAAGTAAATGTTTGTTACATACATTCTGTTTGCTTTGCACTAACTGCTTGTTGGAGTAAGATAAACAGAAAACAATTAAGATAAACATACATTGTCGAGCAGTAATACTGTCCGGCAGTGGATTCCGACTGTAAATTTAACGCAGTTTCTTGGATTATCGCGCCCTTTGGGAGCCCTGGATTAAATTCTCGTTTTAATGCCCAGGTAAACGTCATTCATTCGATATACCTATTGTATGCTGTGGAATCTGGCGTGCAGTGGCCAACGGTAGCCGAGTCTTGCGTGCCAAGTGACACATTGAAATTGAAGACACGGGTTACGCTTTACTGTACCGGGACCAATAATTGCGGCGATGAGATGTTCGAGTTTCCAGCTCGACATAAAGCCGTCTGGACAGAGACGAAGAAAGTAATCTCACATGAAGGCAGGATGGGCGTCCTGTCCTATATCAATTTGTGCAAAACCTCTGCGTAAAGAACCGTCCGCGTGCCCTTTTTTAGTGAAAGTTACCAAGTATTTTTTGTCCCACGCCAGACAGTTAGCTCCCGTGATAATTGTGTCACATGCGCACAATCACTCGCGGACATGTTGACATAGGGTCTTACAAAGTTCCGCCGGGGTCCCAGTGAACTCGGCCGACTCTCATGAATTCCAGCCGTAGTCAGACACGGGGTGGGGGATGGGGGGTGGGCATTCAGGCAGAGCGGAGTGTAGTCATCTCAATGGTGCCAAGCTTCCGCTCTCGCTGCTGCTTGGATTCTTCCTCGCTGCCTCCCATCCCCCCGTTGAAATGGAAAATATCTCGTGGTCGTTGCCGTCTCGGGTTTGGAGTAAGACACCGTGGCCTAGGGACACTGAGGCTGCAGTGAATGGGAGAGAGGGAGAGACTTTGCCATAGAAGAAATTGCAAATGGAAGTTGGGGATAGAGGGAGAAGTTGTGGAAAATAAAGAGGCCCTGTGTTGTCCTTTTTTGGCTGGGAGATTAACAGCTCTTTTTCCTGCCTATGTGTTTGAAGGGAGGGGGGGGGGGGGGGCGCTGGGGGTCCCATGGCTGTTTGTGTCCCTGGAATACTTTGGATGAATTGGTGCATGGGGAGTGGGGGCTGGGGGGGGGGGGGGGTGTTCGTGGGGGTCAATGTAGGAAATTGTGCCCCATTTGCAAGGAGGCTAGAAAGATAAAGTCCAAGGCCAATTACAACTCACAGATACTTGTCACCTCATGTGGCTTAGAACTTTTGGGGGGGGGGATCTCCTTCCCTTTGTGATGGAAATGCTTAGCGGTCCTGGGGAAGCCATCCGTATCAACAATAAATGCCAGAGAAGAATAGGCTGGATGTGCGCAGGTATCCATAAAACACAGAGGGCATTTCAGTCTTTATTTAAAAAAACAGCTCTGTTGGTCTGAACAGGTCAGGCTGTAATTCTAGGTTTGGTACGATGAATACATTTAGTCTTTGCCTGCGCGTGCGTAGCAGTGTGTGCAGCCGTTTGTTGAAACGCAGAATTTAATTATTCTTAACAGGACCTTTAGCAGTTTTCACCCTGTTGTCAAGGGTGCCGTTTGCTTCTTGTAATGGAATATTTTGTGTAAGTACGGTTTGCACATTATAAAAGAAAAACTCTGAAAACCCATTTTTAAAATGTATAAATATTAAAGTGCCTTAAGAACACTCTGGAAAATGTCTTATTTTTCGGCAAAAGCCTGGAAGATCTGTGCCCTTTAACATCAAAAATCATGCAACCCCCTGCTACTGATTTGAGTGAAGTCGTACTTTCTCTTAAATCAAAGGTGTACATTTAAGGAAGTGACTTTACTGCAACTATATTACTTTCCCAGATACAGCAATGTGAACATTGCTGGTAGAAATGCTTAACCCAGACAGGAGAATGTCGATGTATTTCTGCTGAAATATCAGTCTATGACTTTTCCAGAAGTTATTTACAGACAATTTATACACATTTAAAGCAATATACATCTATAGACAAAAATATTCACATAATTAGAGATGCATTTAAAACACTGAAGTGTTATAATACTACTATAACCGATACGGTCTGACCATTTGTAAATCTGGGTCTGAAGTGGATTGTTGTTGGAACTTGTGCGTACTGAGATTAAATTAACATGATACAAATGATATGCACATTCCCTGAAGGTGAACTATATTTGTGGATGATCACATTAATTATGTACAGTTAGAGCAATAAAATGTAAAGTGTGCACATTGGTGCCTGCTAACTGGATAGCTACACTACATTACGCCAGCTTGCTAGCTAGCTATGTTCAGTGCTCCCCCCTCCCCCCCGACTTTAAATGCTGATCATCCTTTAATGCTGATGCAGAGTGAATGCCTTTGAGAACTGTGCATAAAAAGGACAGCGCCGTAACCTGGAGGAAGGTGGAGCAGCACTAGTTTAATATCCAGTTAAATGGAGACCGTGTCTTTACTTGCGTGCAGGCCTGAAATAAATTGTTATTTGAAATGCTTGAGCTCTAGATTCCCGTTAAATTTGAAAGCACTCCCGCAAATTTGCAACGGAACATGACCAACCAAAATGTTAAATCACACGAATTAATACTGTTTAGATTATTTGTGAAATTTTTTTATTTTTTTTAAATACTGCTAGAAAATGTACTGGTGTCTAAAGGATTAAAGTATTTGAGATGAATTTTTTGGCCACATTATGATTGTGTGCAGTAGGATAAACACTCGCTGGCAATGGTGTTAAAACCGCTTGGTTGATTTATTGCTTTATTGCCGTGTTTTAAAGTAGACTATATTTAGATTTCAGAGGGTTCATCTTATATTGTGCGCTTGATATGTTGGATTTAAACTGTTACGACAGTGCTGTGTCTTAGGCAGTTGTTTAAATATGAATGAATTAAACATTTCGCTAAATCAGAATATATTTTAAACACTTGGGAGGGTGTGACTACTGAGTGCTGCTCGTTTATGTGGGGATGACAAACTCCTGCGGGACCCAAATGGATCATTGTGTTTTATTGCTCGGGCCTGTATGGAGCCCAGACTTAAACATTTACGCAGCCGGGTTCTGGACAGGGGCTGTAAATCAGGGGGACTTGGCTTGTGTGTGGTTTGTGTGGCACGCCGTGCTGGCCACAAATATATGGCAATTTGGACACAAATGTATTTTACTCTGAACTGCGGTTCACACACTCCCACATGCGCAAGCACACGCAGACACACGAGCACGCGTGCACACACAAACCACGCGCACACACATGCACACACAGACACACACACGCACAAGCACACATGCATACACATACATTTTCTGGCAGTATGAGTCCTTACCCATGACCCTACATCTTTTAAATATCAAGGAAATATCAATATCAAATGAGATCCAAATATTTTTTCTGCTTATTTGGTGTGTTCAAGGTAAATGGAATTCCTGAGAAGGGTCATCATCATTTTTCTCATAGTCTGTTGCTTTTGCTGCTGTTGGATGACTCTGCATTCTGATGTTCAATGATGAGATGTTCGATATGGATCTCGTATTTGTGAGGTATTTATTTATTTCCGCATGGATGAAAGAACATGAAAATAATGGGCCGCAGATGAATTTCGTACGAGCACGTCTGTGGCCGCTGAGGTTGTTTAGGTTACGCACGTTGTCAGCGGGGCTGGGAAAGTTTTCCACTTCGTGGCACGCAGGAAGCACACGCAGGATATCTGCAGGTAGTTTTTCATCAGAACCACATTGCAAACGCAGACGCTTGCAACAGAAAGTCCTTCTGTCGTAATTGGAACCGCTGCTGGGTAATGTGGAACATCCTTGTTGTGTTCTGGGACTTTATATTCTGCGGTCCATAATTGGTTGTCTCCTCCATGCTGGACACAGATTCCCTAACTGTGCACACTCACGCACATGCACACACACACACACACACACACACGCATGCATGCAAGCACGTACAGACTGGCACACGTATGCACACACGTACATGCACTTGCACACATGCACATACAGACATACATGCATGCACACACATACACACACACACACACCTACCTTTGTGCCTCCATTCACCACCCACTCTAGATTTATTTTTTCAGTTTCAGCTCTGTCCAGAAAAAATGCAAGATTCAAGGTGCACAAATCAGCATTTATAAATAATGAGTACAGTCATGGAAACGGGAAGGTCCTTGACCTGCCCAGCAATGGAAATAAACTATTTTTTGTGTGTAATACAGTATGTTTATGAAATAACACATTGTGCACACACACACACACACACACACACACACACACACCAGGTATTCAGCATAATGCGGCTGACATGAATAAATAACATCCATCCATCCATTATCTATACCCGCTTATTCTGAGCAGGGTCGCAGTGGGTGCAGGAGCCTCTCCCGGCATGCATTGTGCATTTTGGTACATGCCATAGTAAGACTGAAAGGGCTGTCCGTTGTTGAATGGCGGTGATGAAGCCATTGTGTAAAAAGCCGTCTGTTATCACCCGGGGCGGTCGAGCGGTCAAAGCTTCGCTGAGCTCGGAATGTGAAGGACTCCCCTGATACCTGGCTCTGTTCTGGCTGTTATCTCCTGCTTGCTTTCTGCTGCGGTTCCTGTAGATAAATTCTTTTTTTTTTTTTCCCCATTTGACCGGAAGAGTGGCTTTCACCGGGCATGTGAGTTTCAAGGCCGCGTTTTGTGAAACACTCGCAATTGTTAGCTTGCCCTCTCTGTGTGTTTTCGCCCTCTGTGGCGTCTGCCACTTTGCGCACACTGTAGGCACATGCCTTTGATTAACTGTGAAAGAAGGCCATTGAGGTCTCCTTGCTCCCATCCTTTTCTGATTTGTGCTCATCCTTTTTTAAAATGTAATTCTTTACAAGGCCTCCCTTTGAGCAAAGCGCATCAGAGACGAACATTTTTAGCGATGGAACAAAGCTGACTTGTGTTACCTCTCTCGGTCTCTCTCTCTCTCACTCTCTTTCTCTCTGTATATGTACTTAAGAACTCTCTCTCTCTCTCTCTCTCTCTCTCTCTCTCTCTCCCTCTCTTTCTCATCTGAATTGGATCAACATTTTCCGGTCCCAGAAAGTTTTTTTTTCGTGGTCGGGAGCTAAACCCAGCTCATTCCCGCATTAAGGAGCTCACCGTGTTCTCTGTTAAAACTACATTTCATAAGTTGAAACCGGTGTCTTTTTAAATATAGACATGATGTAACAGTTGGGGAAATTTGGGTGCAGATACCAAACCTAAAAAAAAAAAGAACGTGAGACACGTTTGGATGTGGAGTGAGTTGGCCAGGTGTTCTCCCTCATCTCAGTGTTTACCCTGGGGAGTGTTGGCAGGAAGCATATGCTGTAAACTTCAAGGTCGGGGTCAAAGGTGAAGGTCGTGACCTTCCATCACCGTCCTCCTTTATTTCCCATCAGCCAAATAACCCCCCCCCCCCCCCCCCCCCCCCCCCCCATAGCAGAGTCGTGATTGGCGAAGGAGATGTGTTCCAGTCTTCAGGGAAAGGTAAACGGAGAGAAGCAGCCTCGTAAGTTCTGTGATACGATGCCGGGGAGCAGAAGGCACAGATTTATATTTATGGCCTAACCCCGCAGAAAATGGCGGATTTGTTCCTTTTCACCGCCACGTTGCCAACTTTGTTCCTTGATCCAGGGACTTCAGACCCCATCCAAGCAACTTTTCCCCCACTAATTCTGCAGTTTTACAGGATTCTTTAACTCGACTAAACCTTTAGTTATTCCCAGGTGGCAACTTCCACAATTGACCAGTCGGTAGCAAAATGTTATGGGGTAGGGGAGTTGCCAGAGCAGAATGTCGCACAGCTAAAACTTTCCACAAATCGTTTTGTGTCAGGGAGTCATTTGAACAACTTTTTCCTCCTTTGCCACGCTCATGGGCACTTTAAAATCCGAGAGCGCCCCCACCCTGATAGCATGCCGGCCTGGCGGCCACGCGCTGCCCCTCTGACTCCCGTTTTCCTCGCCGTCGGCGGCTCGGGTTGACCGACCGCGCGTCGCCGCCGCCGTGCGCGAGCTAGCCCGCCAGACCCGCGATAACGTCTACAAAGCGCCAACCCCGCCAAATGCCTGCGCTTTTTTCTTTTTTTTTTCCTTCTTTTGGACCAGGGCCCTGTTATCTGCCAAGCTTCATAGTGTTCCAGCAGCCTGTCAGCTCCTTGCTGTGCTTGCACTTAAGAACACCTCCCTCCCTCTCTCTTTCTCCCCCTCATCTCCCTTTCTCTTCACTTAAGAACACTTCTCCCTCCCTCCCTCCCTCTTTCTTTCTCCCTCTGCCTCCCCCCTTCCTCTCCCTCTCGCTTAAGAACATCTACCTCCCTTGCTCTTGCTGTCTCTCCCCCCCTTCTTTCTCTCTCTTTCTCTCTCTGTCTTCCCCCCCACTCTCTCTCTCTTCCCTGTTTTCTCTCTCTTCCCTACTCACTCTCTCCCTCTCTCTGTCAGTGGAAGTGAGGATCAAAGTAAAAGAGAGCGGTTGTTCCACTCGGGTTGAATCTCTGCATGCTGTCCCTGATGATCTCATATGTTTCCTGCCACAGCGGGTTGGGACGGAATGGGGGGTGTTGGGGGGGGCTCCAGGGAGATGGAGCAAGGCCTGCAGTCTCGATCAGAGCGGGGTGGAGGGGGGGTGGTCAGACAGAGTAGCTCAGATACAAGCGCGGAGGAGACCGTGAAGAATTTTGGGGTTCGTGGCCTTCACCGTTAACTTTTCTCCCCCTTTCCCTCCCCCCCCCCACCCCCGAGGGTTCTGCGATCTTCCTCCAACTCTGGGGGAATCATTCCCGAATTCCTCCGGAAGAGCGTGGCCGGATTCGGTCTGCGGTTTTCACAACAAAGGCTCCCCTCTCGCGCAGATGGTCCCAAATCCGCGCGTTCGCAGATTTACTAACGTGTCTGCAGCTTCATGAATCACGGGCAGGTGCTCACCGATCGGGCCTACAGGCTTATCAATGCATTTACAGATTTATCGACTTGCCTGTCAGCTCCGTGAATGTGCGGATTTATGTACTGCGTCCGTGTGCTGGTAAAAAAAAAGGGCCTGGTGTTTTGGATTTGGAGTACCGGGCAGCAAGAGAGAACTCAGTTGGAGCGCTCTCCCTGATGGAAACCTTGGCCAACGGCCATCTTCCCCCCCCCCCCTCCCCAGAGCTGAAAACTTTGAAGGAGGAGGAAAGAAAAACATTTGCACCATGCGGCTTTGCTTATTTTTTCTTGTGTTTGTACTTCCTTGTTTGATTGGGAAGCGTTTGAAGCCGCTTATTATGGTGACTGTGATTGCATTTGTTGGACGCCGCTGTGCGATTTGGAGAAGAGGGGTTGCATAAAAAGTGCGACTGTTGTGGAACGAGCTCCTCCTTTGGACGCCACGTTGGCTGCTGAGGTGTCACACGGGGTGATTGCTGCCAGCGGAGTGTGTTCAGTTTAGAGAGCGGGAAAGTTTCGATTGATCTAATGAGATGTTTGTTTGGCAGGAGGAGGTTAAGTTGTTGCTTTTGCAAAAACAAAAAAGGCCCAAGAACACAGAGGAGAGTTTGTCTGAAGCAAGGGTGTCCAATCTTACCCAAGAAGAGCCAGTGTGGATGCAGATTATTGTTGTGTTCTCAGGCTGTTGGGTTTTTAGGCTGTTGGGTTTCTGGGCTGTTGTGTTTTCAGGCTGTTGGGTTTCTAGGCTGTTGGGTTTTCAGGCTGTTGGGTTTCTAGGCTGTTGGGTTTTCACTGTGTTGCTTTATGAGCCGTGGGAGGGCTGTCCAAACTGAAGGCATGGCCAGGGATTAGTTACTTGGAGATGTCTCTACAAATAAGATCCCTGGAGATGATGTGCTGGGACGGGTGCCCAGGACTCCTCCGCGGGAGACCAGGGCCCCCCTCTGATTGGATGGGGGAGGGGTGGGGGGGAGTGGGTAGGTCGAGCCGAAATAAGCCCCCCCCCCCGCCGGGTGAGCCCTTTCTCCGGGCGTGGTTACCTCCCACACCTCCGCACCCTGTGTAATCCACCTGGGACAGGTCCAGCTCTGAATTCCTCCACCTTTTCTCCCCCCCCCTCTTCCCTGGATCTTTATAATCTCAGGAATGTCTTTATAAAAATGCTGGCTGCCTGCAGCTCGCCCTGCTGCTGCGTCACCAGCTCCGCTCTTACCAGCCCCCCCCCCCCCCCCCCCCGTCCCTGGTCGATCAGTAAATTTTGCAGATGCAAAATGTCTGTAGTTGTGTCTCTGGTCTCTTGGTATCTGCTGATTAAGGCGTTCGTTTGTGTTCCTGGAGACCAGATTTTCCCGATTAAAAGTGAAATATGACATCACTCTGGTTTTTTTTTTGGTTCTGTGCACGGTGCTTCCATGGGGGTGGGTTTAACTCCCTGGTTTTGGCGATGTTTCAGCACTGTGAGCCAGGGCCCCCACCCCCACTGCGGCCAGGACAGCGGCTGTTCAGGTTTTAAGGGATGTGATTTTCCTGATAAATTGGGAAATGCAGATTTTTTTCCCCCGTTCTGTAAACGAAGTAGTAAAACGAAGTAGTAAAATTTGGCTTTATTGCTGAACATTGCAGTCAACTCAGAGTAAAAAGGCTCATGAAGTGTGTGTGTGTGTGTGTGTGTGTGTTGGTGTGTATATGGTCATGTGCACTTATGTTCATGTGTTGTTAAATGAGTGGCGGAGGCTAGCCAATCATGTTCACCGGTTGCAGTTGTTCAGTCTGCCTCACATTTTCTGTGTTCCCATTGGTCATCCTCCTAGGGGGTGGAGCTAAACATGAGAACATCTTGGTTTACTCGGTTTTACAGGAATCTTTATGTGCCTCAATTAAACTGGGAATAAGAATGTGCTCAAGGGGTAAATGTGCCCTGCTGTTGTAGTGCGTATGCTATACATCCAAACACAGACCAGCATTTCGCACCAAAGTACTAAACCTTAACTCTAACACAGCCAAGCATCTTGCACCAAAGTACTAAAACCTTTACTCTTAATTTAAAAAATCAATAATGATTTACTTAAGTGTGCATAACCACAACAGCAATGGTCCCTAACCATTATCCTACTCTGCCACCCTCGAAAAATAGGTTCTGCGAGGGTCTGAGGTTTGTTCTCCAGTCCTTGGTTCTGTTTCATTGGAACGTGAACCTGACTTACGGTGGCACTCCTGGCAGGATCAGTGACCCCGCTCTTGGTTTGAACGGGAAGTATAAAATGTAAGAATAAAAAAAAGACCTGAATAAAGCTGTGAAATGGCACATCACCCGTGTAATTTCCTCTCCTGTGGACACGGGTACATAATAATCGCTGTAATAACAATCTGCGGCCAGTGGCTGCATTAAGGAAAGCTGCTCGCTGCCAGCTTGGCAAGGCATCTTGCATAGCTAGACTGTGAACTTGTAGCATTTGGCTAGCATTTGTTTACAAAAGGTTAAATAAAGGAGCTAACTTGGCTGAAACCTACGTGTGCGAAGTTGCAATTGGCTATCACTTGCTAGCTTTCTCTATAGGTGGTCAGACTTTAATATACTCTTTTTTTTTATTGGGGGGCTAAGGTGTTTTTATTCTTTATAGTTTATGCTTATCCTTAGACATTAAGTGACAAATTCTGCTTCCTTTATTCATTGTTTTATGGCACAAACGGCTGTATTGTTCTACCAGACATCAAAGAGCCGGGGTGGGGGGGGGGGGGGGGGGGGGGGGGGGGGGGTGATGCTTTGTGTTTCTCCAGAGAGCAGGGAGAAGCCACAGGTACAGGTGTGGGGAACAGAGAGCGTTGTCTTGGTGAATGCTACTGAGTTGTCACCGTATTTTCAGTACATGTTGAAACCAGGAGGGGAAATCCAAGTTAGAATTTTTATTTTTTTAATCTGTCTAGCTTACTAGATGTATTATGTGAGGAATGTTTTTGTGGTTGAGAAGGGGATGCTTTGTACTGTTATTCTAAAGGGAATGATGTTGAAGGTGCGTGTGTCAGAGACAGAGAGAGAGAGAGAGAGAGAGTCCAAGACAGAGGGTTGTATGATTTGCCATTGAGCCCCATTAAAAGCTTACAGCATTCAACAGCAGTGTGTGATTGTGGTTTGATCTGAGATCATGGCGAGACCACATTTCGTATTAGTCTGAGGGTTAAAAACAACATTCAGGCTTGGTCTGAGGGCAATTTGTGTCTTTGCGTGTCTGTCTCTGTGTGTGCACATTAGCCATTAATTGGCTAATATTTGCATTAAAGAGCGCGCGAACATGGAGTTTATTAAAATCATAACTTTCAGGTTGTGTTTCATATAAAAAAATAACGCTTCCTACTACCGCTGACAAAAGCTCTGGTTTTATGGTTTTATGTTTGAGCCGTCTGTGAGGCCCAGCTACAGAAATCCTCCTAAAACCTGGTCTGAATGTGTAATTAGACTCTTGTTTGTCATCCCAGAGGAGAATTATGGGAATTATCCCGTTTTTATGGAAAACTCCCTAGTTTCTCCCCAAAGCCGTGCCAGAGTATGTGGAAGTGTTATTTCGGGATTTTCGACGGTGACGATTAAGCGCTTTAGAGCTGGAACCGTCGGCGCGGCGCCGCCACACACTTCCCCGCTGTTAGCGGATAAACGTCCCGCGACCTTTACATTCAATATATGCTCGTCTTAATTAATCGAACGGTATATCATTGGACAGCAGACAAGCCGCCTGCGGTACAGACGGTTAAGAAATCGGATCGCCGCGGTCATCGCGTGTTACTGTTGCGTTTTGGCTCTTATCTGGAATGACTGGCAGAGATTACTTTTTAAAAAGCGTAATCCGTTTACACAGCTGGGTGTCCTTACTTGAAGTGTACGTTGGCTGTCTAAGGGGGGAGCGTTCCACGCGCTAGTGTGTCAATCAAAACCGTGTGATGCCAGCGATCTTTTAGAGGGACCAGATACTCAACTCCATGCGCTTAACTTTGGAAATTCTGTCTCCCTGCTGTTGAAGCAAAACTATTCCTATAGTTTTCCTATATCCCTGCTTTCCTAAATATTTGTTAATCGGTGTGAGCAGGGATGGCACTGTGGCACGGGACATCTGTGTTGTAACGTAGCATCGGAATCTCCTGTTACCAGCGGGAACTAATTGTTGAGCATCTGGTTGGTCATTAGTGTCTGGTCAGCTCAGGATGCTGGAGTGATTTTGGAGGAATCTGGCGCCACCAAGTCATCAATGATGGTGCCTCATAAAATGATGAAAGATTGTCTAAAACTGCAGGAAATGCAAACCACCAGGCATGTCTGTAGCTGTAGTTTATTTTTTGGTGAAGGATTAGCCTAATCAAAGCTTGCTGTTTCCAAAGCTCAAAAGAGTACCCTTGTCTTCCTCTTCTGCAAAGTGTCTGTTTTTATTTCGCTTCCTACATCTTTCTGACGGTAAATCTTCTGTAATATATTACATTATTCTATAGCTTTCCTACTTTTTTCGGTTTGACAGCTTACACAAACCAGCTGATTTCTGTTGGCACATCACCTTACCCAGTGAGGCCAATCTGTCAGTGACTTTTGGCAGTACCTCACCACCCGTGAAACACAACTCTTTAAGTGGAATCACGGAAAACTTCACGAACCTCCTGATACTCATTCACAGCTCACGTATTGGCATTCCGAAGCACAACTATCATCACTCTTAGGAGAAGTGATAATTGCCCGATGTGTGTAATTCTATATGGAATGTATTCTGCAAGATGTGTGTAAAATGGTCTTAGAAACAGTTTGAATGAATGAAAAAGAAACATGACACACTTGGACGTAATTCCCGAATGTGCATGTGCTTGCGCGCGAGCCACTTGGAAATTCTTCCGGGAATAAAAGCGGAAGCTAAACCAGGAATAAAATGGGAACGGGGGCATGAGACACTCCCCTTTTGGGATTAGGCCTGATCTGTAACCCAAAACTGTTCTAGGAGGTTAACTTTTCAGGGCGGGTGGGAATTTTTTAAAAGGTTTTTTTTTCCAAGTTGGGCCGATTGAATGTTTTCTTTTGTTTTTGACTCCCTCTGTGTTACGGTCCCTGCCTCTGGGAAGAGTCATTGTGAAAGGTGAGTGTTCAATTTGCCAAAAAATACCAAAATGAGGATTGCTCATGGTTCAGTTAATTGGATTAAATACAGTTTTATAAATTGGCTGAAGTAAAGTAGAATTGACCCCTGACCCTGCTGCAGGCATTGCCACTGAGTGCGCTGTGCAAGTGTTAAAAAGCCAGAGCACGCAGACGTCGACTTTCCATGGTTTTCATTGGCCGACATCGCTGAGCCCCGGCTGGGGCCCAATCAGGAGACAGCCGCTCTCTCAGCGCTGCTTTTTAGCGCAGCCTAAATGCCGTCTTTTTTTTTTTGCGTTTTTAATTCTGTCGCTTTGAAGTTTCTGCCTTTATCAGATTTTCTCCGCCAGATGTTTCATAACACTATGCCTTTGTGCCTGTTTCCAAGGAAAGAAATACTCCACCCCCCCCCCCCCCCCCCCCCCGTTCTCCTTCTTCTTGGCTGGCTCGCTTGTTTTATTCTCCAGACTCAAGATTTCTTTTTGTTCTCTAAAGGGTAACGGTTGATTTGGGGGCTATATTTATTCGTTTGAGTGCCGGGCCCTGTATCATGAAGCAGGATTACCGAGTTAGCTGGATAACTGCACTGAGTAAAACCCGGAATCTGGAACCTGGACTGAAGTGAAAAAGAGCGGTTCCAGGTTTTACTCAGCGCTGTTATGCAGCTAACTCAGTAACCCTGCCTCACGATATACCCCCCCCTGATCTAGGATCGGGCGCCCGGCCGTAGGCTATCGTGTGTCTTGCTCCTGGCTGGAGACCCTGTCTGTGGTTGGTTCAGAGCCTGCCGTCCAGCTGTGGCTCTTCCAACATTGCAAAGCTGCTGCCCCACCCCCCCCCCCCCCCTTTTCCCCCCTACTCCAATCACTGAGAGGAATGGACTGAGACTCAGAGCAGATTTATTTTTCAATATATCCAGAGTTTTGATGTCTCTTTCGGTCTGGCGCTTTCACTGCCACCTCCAACACCACCACCACGTGAAACACTAAACAAACCTCCATTTTCCTCCTGTCGTTAAAGTACGTGTGTGTTACCTCTACTGCCAGGTAACACACATGAAGCCTCAAATCCCCCTTTTATTGCGTTTAGGCAGGTCATTCAGTCCATCTACAGACATTACCTACAGGCTAGAGTATCCAGCACTGTTTCAAGCCTGGGCTAGAACACCAGAAGAGTCTCTACATCTAGAGTGTAATCTAGCAAGCTTGATTTTCAGTAAGAAATGCAACACCTGAGTATGTTCATAATGTTTTGTCTTAGTTTTTTGTTTTTTTTGGCGCAGTAACCTGGACCCGCCTTCATAAGCAACCTGCAGTCACAGTAGTGGGCTTTAAAGAGGGGTCTATGCTAAAGCAGTGTCTCTAAGTCTCCGATGCTTTATGTCTTCCTTTTGAAGCCTTCACCTCTAATGTGCCACCTAAGAGCTGGATCTGACCTGCCGCCCATCCCCCAAACACGGGTACACCGTGGATTTGAGCTTGGGGAGGGGGAGGGGGGGTTGGGGAGGGGGGGTCACGTTCTCCCAGGCCTGCTCCCGTGAGCTCGCGCCGCGGGAGCGTCACCCGCTGTCGGTGTGCCCCCAATTAGCGCCGCCAACTTCACTCGGCTCGCCGTCGGCGAATCACCGCCCGCCGATTGACTTTTTCCCCCTGCCTCTAATTGCTTTAATTAGCGGGAATCGATCTCACCTGGACTCCTCCTCCTCCTCCTCCTCCTCCTTTCCGCTCCAGCGCCCTCTTCTTTTCGGGCTCGTCTGGTGGACCGCCGCGTGATGGGGGGGAGGGGGGGGGGGGGGGGGGGGGGGAGGGGGGGGAGGGGGGGGGGGGGAGGGGGGGGTTGCAGGTGAGCTGTAAGAGTGACAGCTTGCTTTATTTAAAAAGGTGATATCGCTGCGGAGTGCTCTTCCCCGTGAGGAAACAGAGCCGTGTTCTCCGCCATCGCCGCCGCTGAACTGATCCGCTGTCGCGCGTGTAATTTAATTTCCTGTACTCAAACGCACGCTGTGTTTTCCGCAACCTCCACCCACCCCCTCCCCACCCCCTCATGCTAACACGGTCTCCTTCTCTATTTAACTGCCTAACCGGAACCCTGGAATCTTTCTCTTTTCAAATATGAGATGCCTCAACCGTCAGCCTTCATACATGCAGGTTCTCTAGATTTGAGGACTGCTGGACGCTGGACGTTTTTAAATTCGACTCCTCGTAAAGATGGCTGCTGTGGGTCTGTATACTGGGGGGCTTGTGAAGGCTAAACTTACATAGCCTTAAATGCTTGTTTTTTTCCACACCCCCCCCTTCTCTGTTTGAGGCCCCAGGGGTCAGTCCAGCCGTTAAAAACACTTCCTGTTACAACCTACAAAAACAGCCCGCGCTCCATCTTGCCGGTCCCCAGTCCTCCAGTGGAAACGACCCCCGGCCCCCTAGACCCCCAGACCCCCAGACCCCCTGCCCCCCAGCCCAGCCGACTCCCCACACAGACAGTGGGGGTCTCTTCCTTGCAGCTGGAAGGGGAGGGGGCGGGGAGGGGGGCACAGACGCATCTCTCCCCCCTTGCTGCCCGACGCCAGCGCTGGCCTGCCGTTCGTCCTGCACCTCCCCAGATGCCTCTGGAGTGCACACCTTGCATTTATCAACACCGTCCAGAAAGAGCTGCTCTTTTGTTTTCACTGACAGGGAAATGTGATTTTTAACATTTTTTTTTGGTCTTGATATATATATTTTTTCCAGATTACCGATTGTTCTCTGGCCCTAAATTAGTCTCTGGGGCCCCTAGTATTTGGCTTTTTTGCCGGACATTGTCTCGTGCTCCCGGCTGTGAGAGGACAGATGCTCCTGTGCGTACGTATCGCATACCCCGAGGCCCTCTGCCTCGCTGAGACATTTATGGTCTGAAAATGGGCATTTCCTGCTTGTTCAGGAAGAAGAGGGAGGAAAACGGCATCCTTGACACGCGCTGTGCCGTCTGAGCGTGCTCACAGTGTCACCGCCAGCGCTGAACAGGAAACGGACCAGTTCTCTTTGACGCACAAACAGACAAGGTGAGGTTTTTTGGGCATACCAGGCTTCCCTAGGGGTCGACCCTCTACCCCCGTGGCTAACAGGAAGGTTGCCGTGGTTTTGGAAAGTGCGCCATCTCGGACCGGATCTCCGCCGGCTCCCCGAAGGCCTTGATCCTGGGGAAGTCCTAACCCCCAGGGGGGGGCCAGGCAACACGCTTCTCTGACAATACAACAACCCCCCCCCCCCCCATACCCCCCACCCCCAGGACGAAAACAGCACAGGCAGGTGGTCATGAAACCCAGGGCCATCTGCACTGCCTGTGTCCCGAAGCTCAGGAAGAACAAAAAGGGTCAAAGGTCAAGATAGCAGAAGTGCGCAAACACCAGCGCTGTTTTTATTTGTGCTGCAACAGGTGGCGTTTTTGGGAGGGGGAGGGGAGCAGGAAGGTTGGATTTTTTAAAATAACCTTGCAGTTCTGGAAAAAAAATGTGCTTTGTATGCTTTAGACGCAAAAGGAAACAGTTTGTTCACTACAGTAACGCTTCTGTTGTAAGTGTACTTGCAGAAACACAGTTCTTCAGGATTGAAACATTGTCCATACTGGTGCACACACTCTACTGGACCATTACAGTAGAATGTGGACTCGCATTGCTCTTGGTTTTAGCTTTTAGTTCTCTAATTCTGGCAGAGTTTGGATGGGCAGGAGAATGCACTATGTCTACTGAAATACTACTGAGGGTTAGGCAGTGTAGTATAACGGTTTGGAAACTTGTAACTCAGAGGTTGCAGGTTTGGTTCCCAGGTAGAACACTGCTGCTGTGCCCTTGAGCAAGGCTCTGATGTGACTGTGTTGTGTTTTTCCCTCCACAGTTTCGCTGTAAATCTGTGACTGCAGTGAATCTCAGTTTATTTCTTTATTTTTTTTGGTCCCTGTACCTGTGCTCTGGGACAGACTGTGTGTGTTTGGCACAGTGATGTGTGCCTGTGCTCTGGGACAGACTGTGTGTGTTCAGCGCAGTGATGTGTGCCTGTGCTCTGGGGCTTGTGCACTTCTGACAGAGCTGGACTGGAATGTGTCCCTCGCTGTCACTGTTTACTTTATAACTGGCTCAGGTAGGTGTTCCAGAGGACGCTGCAGAAGTTTTCTTTCTTCTTTTCCTTACTCACCTTTTTTCTCTCTCTCTTCACCTCTTCCCCCCTTTCTCGGTCAGTGCGTTTGTTTGTGGAGCGGTTTCATCTCTTTTCGTGTGATGGTTTGGGGGTTGGGATTAAAGGCTCGTGAAGTTGGACGTGTGTTTTTGGGGCGGGAATCGCCCCTGAAGTGCTTCCAGTCGTGACGTCATCGCGCGCGTGTGGAAAGAGCCGGCGCCGTTGCCCCATGGGTAGAAAGCGGAGTTCAGCCGGGCCGGGCCTCCACGCCTGGTTTCTTGCCGCTGACGCCCGTCCCAGGTCAGTCCGCACAGGAAGCGCTGTAAAAACACTGCGTCGCGTCGACCCTCTCCCCCCCCGGAGAAACCGCGTACGCTGCTTTAGATCCGACTGGTTTTATGGTTCAGCCTTGTTTGGCCTGACCGAGCTGTTAAATCTCCTGACGGCCATTTAGCTGTGGAAAAACTGTGTCGCTGCACCAGCAGTTTATGGTTTGAGCAAGTTAATTCAATTATTTTCTTGTCGAACTGACCCTTAAATTTGGGGCAGCCGTCCCAGTCGAGCGAAATACATTGTTTAATGAGTTGTCGTAGGTCTGGTACGACATGGCAGAAAATTAAACTAATTCAGCCGACTCTCCAATCCGCAGCAACCTTCTGAGCTCAGGTCTTAACATCGAGCGTTCCCATTGGACGAAGGCTGAGGGAGGCTCTTCACTCCACATTGGGCCTTGGGGCGAGATTTTGGCAGAGAGTGGGCGTTCCTTTGGACCCCCCTGCTCGTTTGCCAGCGCTCTGCTCGTGAAGGCCCCAGGGCGATCCTCCATTTTGGACTGAGCTGTAGTGAGGATTGAGTTCAGTCTACAGCACTCTTCACAAGTCTGTTGTAAGGGTCCCCATTAGCCGATGCGATAGCAACGTTCATGTACGTCCGCTCATATTCTGGCCAACTTTCCGTATTTCGTCTCTTTCAAGGCCTTCCTTCTTCGTCTGCGTGGGGCGTGGCCGTGCATCGCCGCGGTTACCCACGGCGTGAAACACGGCCTTGTCCGTCACGTTCCGCCATCATCTTTCGGCTCTAAAGTTACAGATTGTTTCTGGAGGGGGTAAAAAAAAAAAAAAAAAGAAAAAGGTTACGGACCAGCCCTGGCAACCACGCGGGGGCAGTTAATTTCAGGAAACCGTCACGCCCAAAGCCAACGTGCCAACGTGAGGGAAACTTTCCTCTCAGAAGCCTTCGCCGACTAGCCCGTGCGCTGAGTGCACAAATTAGTTCCCCTGTTTTGAAATCTGGCCTATCATTTGATACCAGCCAAAGAGTGCTTTTTCCACTGTTCTTTTTCAAGGACGGCTCTCAGGACGCTCCGTTGAATTCGGGGAGACATTTCGGGGGGTGTGGCCACGAGGGTCGGCTTACGGCTTCTTTGTGTAGCGTGCGTTTACGTCGCCGTGTTGTTGTTTTCTCGGCCCTGACTCCCGGACACTCGATCTCTCTTCGCGCATCTGGAAAGTTAGTCCGTGAGATTTCTTTTCCCGCCGAAAATCCGACGATAAAAATTTGTTCTAGAAAGTTCTCAGTCAGAGAATTTTCTGGTCCGGCTTATGGGGAAAAGGTCATTAGGTTTTCTCCCAGCTCGGGCTGCCAGTACCGCACGGTACCGCACGAGTCTTGCAGGTGAGGCTAAGGTTTCGGTGACGTTTATCTCCCGTTAATCACAACAGAGGAGGAGGGAAGCGTACTCCTCTCGTCTTTCTCACGTCCCTGCCCGGCTCGTCTGTCCCGAAAACAGGTCCGGTGACGCGGGGTTGTGAAAAGGCCCCATCGGTCTTCCTGGTGAGATCAGAGGAACCCCCGGTCTACCGGTGACATCATTCTCTCCACACGCCATTATTTCGGGATTGACTAATATGAGTCGTGGACACCGTATTCCAGGGAGTGAGAGAGGGAGAATCCAAAAAGGCATTGCTCTCAGGAGTTTGCGAATATCTTAAAAGGGACCGTTTGCTTCTTTTCTTGACCTAGGGAGTATAGTTCTTTATGGAGTGATTCTGGGCCCACTCAGGTCACAATCACTCCGAAAGTCATTTATTGACCAAATGTAGTGATTTAGTTGCATTGATTTTTGTCACTGAAATCGAAGAAGTGTGCTGCTTCAAAAGGACATGAAAAAACCCATCCAGGAGGGGGAAAAAAACACTGAAAATAGAGTATAATTACAGTATCATTACAAAAAGCCTCACACCCTCCCTGTTTCCCCATTTAGCTGTAGGTCTGTGCCCCCATGAAGCCCTTCAGTGATCTAGAGCAATGTCGCGTCATTTTTAGCGCATTCTTATGTGCCACCATCTTAAAGTTCAGTGAACTGGCGCCTCAGCCATCCGTGACAAATCTGTCACTTAAGCCTAATGCCTCCCCTGGACTTTGCTTTCCCCTTCGTGTCATTAAGCAGAGGCGCGTCATTTGAGCGTGTGATCTGCGCTCTGCGTACCCCTGGCCCAATGTAATGGGTCCCCAGAGGTTTAAAAAAAGCAGCACCCAGAGAATCATTATGGATCCCTTTGTCTTGCGTGAGCGGGGAGGCTCCCCTCTGCTGGCTTGGCTCTGGCCTGTCTGACGCCGTTACTTGATGGACGCAGACAGGATTAGCGTTCAGCATTGACTGACGGGACTCAAACCAGCAGCTTCCCTGCGTGAGACGGGCTTAGCGTTCAGCACTGAGTGATGGGACTCAAACCGACGGCTTCTCCGTGCGGGCCGCGTAGCAGAGGGGCCCCGGTGATTGACAGCGCCGAATGGCAGCCTTGGTCTCCTGCGCTCGGCAGTTCCTCAAGTCCTCGGCCACCGCTGCGCTAAATTAGCCTCTTTTTTTTTCTTTCTCTTTTACTCCCAAATTTCCTGGGGCTCGCCCCGAGTGGTCCCCACCCCCCTCCCCCCCCCCTCTCTCTGTATCTCTTTCTGTGTCTCTCTCTCTTTTGGAGATTCGACCATGACTGAGGGGATCAGAAGTGAGGCGAGGACAAAGAGGTGTGTGTCCCTCTCCGTTTCGTTCGTTAAGGGCGGCGCCCGACCTCGTCCGGCGGGAGCGGGTTAACAGTCGGCCATTGTGGCCCGCCGCAGGACGGCCTCGCCCTCACCCCCGCTGACCACGCCCCTGGTCAGGTCAGGAGTGTAACCTGCGGTGTTCCGCATGACTTGGAAGACAGCCAATCAAAATCAAGGCCCGTGCGTCTCCTGTACAATGAAGTGTGGAGCCAAGAACTGATGAAACCCCCCCTCCCCCCCACCACCATTACTGACCACAACCACACAGGAAGCACGTGAGATACCACAGTTGTGCTTAAAAAATCCCCCCCTGGCTTGCCCGGGAGACCACCGCGATTAATGAGCCAACGACCGCCGTCGCCACCACTCCCGAGAGCCATCAGACCGAGACCGCGTGTAGAGGGCCTTTTGGTTTCCCTCCCACGCGCTCTTACTGATCGTGGAGTGTGGAAACAGAGTGGCTGTGGCGGCCATCTTGTGCCAGACTGCTGCGCGTCTCCCCTCCATCGCTCTCTTGTGGTGCGGCAGGTCGTCGGGTTGCTTGCTTGTGCTGTGCATCACTTTGAGCGGAGTTGTCCCCTTTTCAACAAGATGCTACGTGTGTCCTTCGTGGGTTCGAGGGAAGGGCTCAGTCAGGGTGCTTCTCGTCATCATGCATCTGCTGCTGGTTAGCACACAGGCAGAGAAACTGTGGAGACTTTGTAATTCATAGGGTCACTTCTGCAGATGTTAGAATCTTGAGAATATCAGGCTTTAGAATTTCCGGGTCCACAGTGTTCCGCTGATGTGTGCTCAGTGTTCTGGCACGAAATGGCTAAAAATATAATTATCCCTTCGTATTGCATGTGTATTAGCTTTAGTATAGTTTTTGAAAAGCTGTTTTTTTTTTGTTTGTCAATTTGTCGCATTTAAGAAAAATAACTGAACTTGTTATTGAATTATTGCGTTACAAACTAATTTCTGACCGAAAATGGCGGGGCTCTGTAATTCTGGAATGTTCTGGAAATGGAGCGCCGGTGAGCTTGTGACCTCACCTCAGCCTCAGCTGTGTCTGAGTTTGCCAGGGGGGTGGGGTGGGGTGGGGTGGGGGTGATGGGGTTGAAGGAAGGGATTAGAGAGAGCAGGAGAGAAGTCACGCCACGGGAGGAAGTGCGGGCCTCGGGGGGGTGGGGGGGTGGGGGAGCCGCTCGCGTTGCCCGCAGCTGCCGCTCCTGGAGGTCGAGCGGCACGGAGGGGAAAAGAATACGGAGTGCTTGTCGTGCCACGGGCGGCTACAAGCGCCATCCTGGGCAGATTAGCCACCGGTTACAGGGGTCTGTAGGGGATTAGGAAGGGTGGGGTCTGAAGCTGCTGATTGGTGCTCGTTGATAGCCCTGGTTGGGCCGGGCCTGACCTGGAGTGGCAGGTGTAGGGGGGAGAGAGAGAGAGAGAGAAGAGGGGTATAGAGAAGAGGGGGGGTCTGCGCTCTCTTCCGGAGTGTGCCTTTCCTGATGGCTCTTAAGCGCTCATCTCTTCCTGCTGCTTGAAGCTCGCTCGGCTGGCATTCCCAGATGGAGACGTTGCCGTTTTCTCCCATCTGTGATAGTGCTCAAACCCCCCCCTTCTCTTTCCCGCGATGCGGCCCAGTTTTGAGCCGGAATGGCGGCCTTGCTTGCGAGGCATTGCTGAGCCATCTCATTGGTTTTCAGGAGGCGGCTCCCGCTTGCTGCCGCCGCGTGATCCTGTAGAGTCCTTTGATCAGAACTCCTGACAGCTCCCTCTTCCTGAACCCCAATTTGGCCTTGAGGAGTTGGTATGGGGGAGGGGGAGGGGGGGTACGCGTGGGTTGTTATATGGATAATGTTTTGACCAAATGAAATTCCACCTCCAGCATCGGTCGGTTGATTTCAAGCCTGTCTGCCTAACCTCCAGAAGCTGTGTCCTTTAAAATATCCACCAATCGCCATCAGTGTTGTTCTATGGATTGTTACCAAGGTGCTCTGTGATTGGTGCTCCTACATTGGGTGAACTCCTGGCTGTCTTATCCATAATTCCTTATCCCGGAGTTGGTACAAGGGCACTCATAACTGTTTAGAATAGCATGTGGTGTTTTCACATGACATTTAAACATTACCTTTCAGCATTTAGCAAACCCTCTTATCCCAAGTGTCTTACTCAGATCTCGTTTTTTTAAACATACAGTCAATTTATCCTGGATATCTTTACTGAAATAATTCAGGATAAGTATCCTGCTTAAGGTCATGACCCAGCTGACAATCAAACCCGCAACCTTTGCATGAGAAGCCCAGTCCCCTAACCGCTGTCCTACACTGCTGCCAAGTGTAAACAGTTTTGACTCCAAAGCTGGTTGTCTTGCTCTGTCGTTAATGTGAACTGATGATGGCTTATGCTCAGCTCTAACTTCCTAAGGTCCCTGTACAGATCTGGATCCTAAAAGAAGTGATTTACAATAGTCACTAAGTGGCTCTGCACTGTTAAAACAACCTCTGCTGATTCTGCCGTTTAAAGATTTTGGGTGTTCCATTTCTGTACCGTGTGTGGAGGGAGAAGAATGTATTTTTTCTTCTTAGTTTGGATTTATGAAGACTGATGGGGTATGTCAATGTAAATTTGAATGAATAGGGCTTTTTACCGTTTTCCTGATGTTTTTTTTAGGAATAATAAAAGGGGATTTGAGTGTCTCGCTAGGTGGCACGGGAGTCTGTTTGGACGTGGAGGACTGTGCTCTCACGGCCGTGTAGTGGAGTCTGCTCAGAGCACGCGGGCCTCAGCGCCGTAATAACATTTGCTTTTGGAGGAATTCTATCCGTTTGTTTAAGCGAAGGGAAACCCAGAATTACACCGAGCCCTTGATTTTCCGCAGAGATATTTCTAAAAAATTCTGCTCACCGCCTATCCCACGCTGGCCCTTCCCCCCCCACCCTCTTAAATGTTATTATATACTTTCTGGGTGTACTTTGAATGTTCTTGTGAAGGTCCCACCAGAGACGTGGAGTTTCTTTTCCTGACAGAGCTCTGAAATGGGTTTGTGCCGTGTAGGATTCTGATGCTGGGCTGGGGGACGTGGGGCAGAGAACAAGTGGTTCTTGTTAACGAGCCCAGGACGGGGCCGTGATCAAATTGGGAAGCCCATGTGCTTTTCATTAAACTCACCTTTCTCCCCCCTCACCCCCCCCCCCACCTTCCCCTTTGCATGGCTGTTTTTATTCTTCACAATGTACCTGGCACATGAAAGGTAGAATGGGCTTTTAATCAAGCGCATTGATTCAAAAAAAAAATTACAAGAATGAAAAAGAGGAATTTTATTCTGAAGTTGTTGGAGCATGTTCGCCTCTTTCTCCTCTTTTTCTCTTCTGTTTCCTTCCTTTAACTCGGTCATGTAGTCAGATAACAGGCCTAAGAGAAGGGTTTTTGTTAAAAGGTTGTGGGGGGGTGCGGGGGGGGGGGGGCATGGGGGTGTCACAGGGTTCCTAGAATAGATGTCTGGAGTCTGGACCCTGTCTGGTTGATGGGGCCCTTTGATTGGCTGGCATGTTTCAGTCATTGATTTTAGCACTGCGATCTCTCTCGCTGCATGCACGGTAATGCGTTTGTGCATTTATAGCTCTCCTCCAGTGGGCTAGTCGCTGTACTGACTCTGTGGTGTGAACCGGGCAACTGTCGATCGACACGGCTTCATAGGGAAGCAGAGCCATTTTGGGGTGGGGAGGGGGCTGGTGGAGCAGGGATACTAAAAGTAGGCAGTTGTGACCCATCACTGGAATAAAACCGAGAACGAAGCTCCACCAATCATGGAGCACTTTGTTGACAAACAGTGCAATACTGCTGATGGTGATTGGTGGATGGCGCTTCCATTTTGTTTCCGTAGGAACCTCAGAACCTCCAACTCAGCACCCAGAGGACACTGTCAGTGATCAGTGATGGGCAGTATTTCGAGTGCATGTATTTGGACTGTGCATTTACATGTGTATTCAGTAACTTTTTTGTAACTGAATATATATTTTTTTGTGTCTGCCTGTTGCTAGGTCTGTTCCACCCGCTTAGCGCCCATGGAATGCGAAGGACAACAAGCGTGTGCACTGCAGCAGCTGCATGGCGTATTTTTGGGTTGTCCCCTACCCCCCACCCCCCCTCCAAAAGTAACCTTTCACACCTCTGAGTTTGACACCCAAACCCAAAACCTGTGACTCCTATGGAAGTCCATAAAGATCTCCAGCACATTCAGTTTTTACCTCGATTTTAACGTGTTTCCTTAGAAACCTCCTGGTTTAGGCAGGCCTTTGCTGTAGCTCCCAGTTTAGTGGTAACTAATGGACTGAACTGCTATTTCCTCACTGATCGGATGGTGAAAACCTAAAACCTTTCAGGACAAGATCTTCAGAAGAGGGAAGAAAGAGGCCACGACAGCAGGCCTTAAAAGGGAGCTGTTTAGTTTGGTTCCCTGCTGTTGGAGAAACACGGTCTGATTTAATAAGTGTACAGTTTCTGATCTTTCACTGCCTGCTTTGCCGTTTTTTTTTTTTGTTTTGTTTTAACCGTGCGGCTGTGACGTCACAGTTCCAGGTGCTTGTGTCTTCTGGAAACACTCTCTGCTGTAGTCAATAAATGTGTCTTTGAAGTCCTCAGAGAGACGTAGAGCAGGGCAGTAAGATTTACCGGTGAGGGGAACGATGGCGATGGAGCGCAGGGGTTGCTGGTTCTATTCCGGTTCGTGAGAAGCACTTAACCTAAATTGCTTCGGTAATATATTCCGCCGTGCAGATGGCCGATAAGAAAGAAATATGTAAGTATGTAAAAACAGTCCCTCTGAGGTTGACGTTTTATTTTACTGAGACTACTTAATGAGCAAATACATATTCTATCACTTGTAGTCTAAGTATTGTAGCCTTTTAAAAGTAAAAAAAAAAATGGAGAACTCACCCGTGTGAGTGAATATCATGCGTGTTTGACACTGGGGGGGTGCTGGGGTGGAAGGTTGGGTGGTGGGGGGGTTGGGTTGGTTGGTGATGGGGGGGGGACCCGCCCGTCTCACTACTCTTCTGTCTCCTCTGAGGGTTTAAGGAAGAATAAGACCCCACCCCCTTCCCCCCAAAACCTCCTCTCATTGAGTCTCGAGCAGCCGTCGGCCGGTCTTTTCTTTGTTGGAGTCGGACCCGCGCGCTGACGGGAGGGCTGGTAATTAGCCGGGCGGGTCTCACCTGAGCCAGCTCGAGCGGGAGAGCGCTCTCCTCTGCCGCTCTGCTCCTCTGCCGCTCTGCCCGAACCGGAGAGCGCTCTCCTCTGCCGCTCTGCTCCTCTGCCGCTCTGCTCGAACGGGAGAGCGCTCTCCTCTGCCGCTCTGCCCGAACGGGAGAGCGCTCTCCTCTGCCGCTCTCTGCCGGGCGGGCCGACCGGCGGGCGTGTCTGTACTCGTCTGGAACGAGCGCGTTCGCCGAACACCAGGAGGGTTTTGTTGTGGGACTGGATTTCTTTCTTTTTTTTCTTCTCTTCCCACCCTCTTTGTTTTTTTTTTTCTTTTCTTTTTTTGGTCTGGTAAGAAGTTCGGCCTCAACTTTAACCAATTGAACTTTTTATGTTTTGTTGGTGAGTTATTCCTTGCTGAGTAACTCTGCTCCATCTGGGAATTTCTCTATAGTTTGTGTGAGTTATTGTCCTTTTAGTTCTTACGTCAGTATTATTGAGTCCTTGACCCCTTTTTTTAAGGTTTTCAGATGTTCCCTGTCATGGATGTGAATATATTGACTGGGTGTGATCAGATTATTCAATTATTTCTTCTTTGAAATTAGGCCAAGTGGTATCAGTGCATTTCCTCATCTTATCATTAAACAAATCTAAATAATTAAAATGTCTAATAATGTAGTTTGGGATGGGAAACACTGTCGTCCGATATAGACTATTTATGCACACTTCAAAGCGAGCACTTTGATTTATTCCTAAAAGTCTTCAAATTATTGAACGCTGGGCTGTAAAATAAAAAGTGTCTGGGGTCTGTCTAAAAACAATGTGTCCCATCATTGTGTATTCTTTCACTTGTTTACGAGCCTGGGTTTCTTTGAAAAATGTTCACGAATTTCCCCTCTTTGGTGCGAAAGAGCCCTTATATCACCCTTCAGGAAGTGGAGTTTTTTTCCCCTGCTTTGTTTCCAGCAAACTGCTGCTGCGGCTGCTATTTGAGTCCCACATCGATCGGTTGTGTGCGGAGCAGCTGGGGCATTAAGTGTAGATAACGTCGCAGGGTGCTCTCTCCGGCCCGCGGCTGGGCTTCCGGGTTCCCTGGGTATGGAATGCGATCCTCCGTGTGGGTCCTCTCGCCTGCTCCTCTGTCCCAGTGCCCTGCTCTCTCTGTTCGGAGAACCAGATTTGAGTTTGCAATTTATCCAGGATTGCACGTTGATGTATACCTGGGGTTGGATAACTTTTCCCAAATTGGGGAGGGGGGGGGGGGGGGGGGATTACACTGAAGAGCAAGACTGGCATTAGTAAACTGCTGTACGTTTAGGTAGTAAGAACACCCCCCCCCCCACCCCCTCCATTTTGGTTTTGCCCTCGTTCTTTTATAGTGAAGGAGAGTGGGTGGCAGCCATGTTGGTAGTCAGCCAAGCTAATGCTCAGCCACGCTAGTGCTCGTTCAGGCGTAAAGGGGTGTGGTCAAGGACCATGTATCTCTGGTAGTAGTGTGACGTTAGCCCCCAAGGGCCTGTTGGGATGGATTTGGAGCAGCGTTGGCAACCTTCGAGGCTAGACGATGGACAAGCAGATGGAGCTTGAGGTTTGAGGTTTTGAGCACAAACTCAGTCGAAGGCTGGTGCTGACCTCTCACTGTGTCCTTGCTTGCTGGTGTTAGGACTTTTGGCAGCCATCTTAGACGCGCCCTTGTGTCGAGCAGCTCATCTGTTTCTATGACCTCTGTTGGCACAAACGTGACCGTAATCATTTTTCAGAAGCCATGAAGGAACCTGGAAGCTTCTTTAGAATGCAACAGAAAACCTAAAATATCTTTTGCTTTGAGTAACGTGGCAGTGAACAGAGATGGTCGTAAACTCCCTATTCCAATGGATCTAGAACCTGAAATTTATTACTACAAGATGGTTCAGGTGGTTTTTGAAACAATTTTCTCGTATACTTGTTTTTACTGTGGTTAATATTCTCCTGCGTTTTGTGAATATCCAACTTTCTGGGAAGAAGCGCCGCAGCAGTGCAATTGAGATTCTGTTTAGGTTTCTGTTAAAATAACCTTTTTTGGATCGTCGATCGGTCGACTCTCGTCTGCTCGGACTCTGGAACCGCGGGTACCTGGAGTTTTGCGATCTCGCCCTTGGCTCTAATCTGGGCTGTGAAGGCCGGCGTTTCATGTTTTATTTGATCGTGTGTCCACTGCTCCTGAATCACACGTCCCAATACAGGGCCGGGAGGGACAGCTTTAAGGGGGCAGAAAACCCCATGACAAATTAGCAGATGGGCCTTAAGATGAAAGAGTGTAGCCGGTGGATTTATTTTTCTTCCTAAGGCAGTGGTGGACGTGGCTTCAAGTTGGGTTTTGAGGATTGGAGGGGTTTTTTTTTTGGTGCAAATCAGAGCAGTCCCTGGGTGTGTGGTGTTAGTTTATCACTGGTGTGTGTGTGTGTGTGTGTGCTGATACCTGACCCCCCCACCCCACCCCCCAGGTTTGATAAAAGGCCTGTACCTCCCTCCAGGCTCTGCACTTGGCCTTTATCTCTCCGGGTCTCCTCACAGGTAACCACACCAAGGGCCGATCATCGCTCAGAAAGCTTCCAGAAGGTTCCGCTGGAGGAACGTGCCCTTCAGCTACGCGTTGCCTTCTAATGGACCCGAGTGTTGGGTTACTGGGACTGGGGTGGTCATTAACCCTTTTAGAGAGCTCAATGGGTCGCTGTCCCCAATTTCAGCCTTAGAGGCGGGCGTGGTTTCGGTGTGTTTACGTATGAAGGCCAGGTACGTCTGGTCTTCTCTGCCTTCTCGACCACACTGTGGGTAAATATAGAAGTATCACAGGCAGTTTTAGCATTTCCATGTTTACCCGTATTTATGGCCATGATCTGGAACGAACAATTAAGATGATTCCCTTTGCACATGTCATCTCCATTTAAATCACTTGGTGAAGAAAAGCCTCCTTTTTTATTGTTTTGCATTATGCATTAGTTGTATATTACAAGTGGCCAATTTATGTGGATAATTACAAACCTTAATCATTCAATTTCAATTTGCCAAATTTAAATGCACTTTGAATTAAAACACTCTATCATTGTTGTGCTGCATTCAAATTCCAATTACATGGAACTTCTTCATCTCTAGTATACCTAAATTGAATTAAATAGATTAAAGCGAGGTACAATCCCTAGAGACCAAACACCCATTAGAAATGCACAAAATGATATAAAGTCCAGTGTCCTCATAATTTCTCTCTGTCTCTATGGTAACTAGTAGCATAATACTGTGTGCGCTAACAAGAAGACCTGAATATTTCCTTGAGTTAATACAGGGCTTGAGCTTGCGGCTCTAGGATTTTTTCACCCTTATCTTCCTCCTTCTTCCATTCCTTGCATGCAGCAGTCGTTTAATCAGATAAGGGAACGTGTTAAGGGGAAACGGATAACAGAATAGTTTTAGAGTAGCGTTGCTCTTAGCTGACCTTTTGTCCACTGATCGTAGAGAAGTAGCTCAGGGCTGTGTAAGCTAGATGTCGGACCAGGTACTCAAGTAAGCAAGATTCCGTGAAACGTTTAGGAATAATGTCATCAGAAAATAGGAAATGTAATATTTTCAAAATAATTCAGATGGTAAATGAGTCAAAGAATAGTATCGTATAGCTTACGTGTTTTGCTTACCCCATCTTATCCCAACATTTCTGCAATCTGGCCTACAGCCCTGCCTGGTAACGGTTGAAAACAAACTTTTATCTTATCAAAGAGCGTCGTCACGCTGGCTAGCCTTCGCCAGAGAGAGAATGCTCTGTGACACCTTTAAGTGGGTCTGCTGTTGTAGCACTTCTTTCATTTTATTTTTTTTTAATTAAAAATTAAAAAAGAGTGCTCCAGCGAACGCGAGGACAGATCAGTTTGTATTCATTTTTCAGAAAATCGTAAAATGTCCCACCCCTAGCGGAAAGTCAGGAAGAAAAACGCTCACTGCAATCTTGAAGTGCCATGAGCTGACGGGATACGGGACCACCCAGGTCCGAAATGGGGCCTGCGCGACTGGCATTAAAGAGCCACGGTATCCTGACGGAAAAACACTTGATCAATTGCTGTCAACACCATGAGATCTCCCCCACCCCGCCCTCCCCTTCTTTCTCCTTTCATGGTTCTGACCCGAAGTTTAATCCCGCTTAAGTCCGAGCTCGCCTCAGATCGGACGCCAGGGCCCTCACCTGCCTACCTGGAGGACGCTGCGCCACACCTGGCGGCTGCTTACACAGAGCATTCTGGGAGATGAAAGGTTCTGAGGGTGTGGGTAGCGTCGAGGTGCAGGTCGGTCGGCGTTGGGCACGCTGGCGTTGGGAGCGTGCCAGGCGGAGATAACGCGGTCACGCCGCGCGGACGGGCATCGCGCTCGGGCGCCGCTTTCACACGCACGCGGGCACCTGCCAATCACGCACACCGAAGGCCCCTGATTGGCAGGTGATAGTGATGTCACATTTCCTGGATATAAGAGTGCGGCAAGCTGCTCAGCCATAGCTATGGAAGAGCATGCAGTAGAATTAACCATATTTAAGTACTACTGCTTTGACAACTGGCAGATGAGGAGTGTGTGTGTGTGTGTGTGTGTGTGTGAGAGAGAGAGAGAGAGAGAGAGAGAAAAAGACCTTAAAAATATATATGTACACACACACACTGACATACATGTATGCATACGCATATATTTATGTTTGTTTGTGTGGCTTAAAGACATGCATTTGTCTGTTTCAACATGTTTTTGGGAAGGAAAGGGTTAAGTGCTTACAGGGGGGTGGGAGGTCTTAGAGGGGGTGGGATGGGTACAGAGTGAAATTTTAGGGCTTAATAACTGGGGTTTTCTTTCTCTCAGAGGATCTGGCTTTTGTACTGAAACTTGAGATCACTACCATTGCTTCTAACTATTCATTGTTAAAAAAGAGAAGGAAAATTACCAAAGGTTTTCTGTTTGTGCATGGGGGTGGGTGTGGGGGACGAGGGAGGTGGGGGTGGACCTGAAGTATATTATGTTGTTATGTGAAATCACTGGAGTGATGTTGGCCTGGTTTAATGTTCATTTTTGTCCCTGAGCCAGTATAATATTGCATTTTAGGTTTGTTATAAAATTGCACTCTAAAGTTTTTTTTTCTTCTTAACCTCAAGTTAACTTGAGATATGTGCAAAAGTACTGCCCTTGTGCAGAGACAGGAAAGTGTTTCATGTTGGTTCTTATAAGCTCTAAAGGTATTGTCCTGGGGGGCCACAGTGTCTGCAGGTTTAACTCCAGTCCTGGAGGGCTGCAGTGTCTGCAGGTTTAACTCCAGTCCTGGAGGGCCACAGTGTCTGCAGGTTTAACTCCAGTCCTGGAGGGCCACAGTGTCTGCAGGTTTAACTCCAGTCCTGGGGGGCCACAGTGTCTGCAGGTTTAACTCCAGTCCTGGAGGGCCGCTGTGTTTTCTGGTTTCTTGTCCATCAGCAGGCGGGTTAGCCAATGGAATCAAGGTGTGTGGCCTCTTTACCCAATCAGCAACCTTGGTGCTTAAACACGCTGAAAACCAGCAGACATTGAGACTCTCCAGGATTGAACTTTGAGATCCTTACCCCTGTCATTCCTGACATCATAAATATGAGTTATGTGATGCCGTTGCACTGCTGTGAAGTTCATGATGAATTTTTTTTCTTTTTTAATGGAGGTAATCCCTCTCTGACTCTCGTATTACTGCTGCGCAGTCTTCTGTCGTGTTGCGCATATTGTGTTTCATATTGCTACCACCCCAGCCCCCCTCCCACCCACACACACCCCCCCTTGGCCCCAAACTGTAGCAGGGGATCCTATTCCGAATGGATTTCCTACATCCTCCTTTTTCCGGGGGCTGATGGTGTGGGTGTGTCTGTTCGGCACTGGTTTCTGTCAGGGCTTTCTGTCGTTGTCAGATTGGTGGGGGGTGGGGGGGGGCTTGAGTGGATCCGCCTGTCTCCCCCTCCTTTTGTCACGGATCAGGCGCGGAATGGGTCACCTGTGTTGCGTCGTCTCGGGCTGGCTGACAGGTCCCCATGGCGACAGCTGCATAAACACACGCCCCCTCCTCAACCCCCCCCCCCCATAAGTTCACTGATCCCCTAAAACGGCTGTTAAAGGACCCCAGTGTTCATTTGACTGCACCCCCCCCCCCCCCAGTTACCCCAAAAGAAATCAGCAGCTGCGTCTGAATAGACCGACTCTTCTCCCAGCATGCTTAGTGCCAAGCTGTTGATTTATATGGTTGTGGGTTTATATGTGTATATATTTTAGACATTGTCTTCCTGGTGGGGTGTCGGTCTCTCTGACTCAAAACGGGACAGCTGAGCTGTCATGGGAACTTGATGAAGTTGTTAACGGTGAGCACTAGGCACCCTTTAGTGGTAGGAGAGGGCGAGCGTTGTTGGGCTGAATGGACTGTGCTCGTCATTATGTGTTCCCTCAGGACGCTACGAGCAGACGTCTGTGTTACTGATGACGCCGGAACACTGATCGTTGATCACTTCCTGCCTGTCTCGTGCTGGAGCTGAGACTGGGTTAGATTCGGGTTAAAGGATCCAGTTCTTGAAGTCTTGAAGCCAGTAATGTACATGTGGCTCTGTTGTATTAGGAGACATTGATGTTTGCGTAGGGGATATGTTTCCTCAGATATTTATAAATACACTGTTTCCCTCTCTTCTCCTCTGTTCAGCACAGTGCCCCAGCTCTTTTGAACAAACCAGTATGACGACGAAAGCCTTTAGACTTTATAGAGATGCAAATGATCGACAGAAAATAGGTTAGCTCATTTCATATGTAAACCATGAGCAATTTCTATCTATTAACCATTCAAAATGTTTTCATTGTGTTAACCTAGTCCAAATGTTCAGGATTATCTTATTCAAAGTCCACGATGCAAAGCTGTTGGCTAAATTCCCGGCTGCAATTCTGATGGCAGCAGGGGGGAAAAAAATGGAAAAATTTAAAAATATGCTTTTATTCACATTTGTCACTTCAGTGACCCTGTGTGATTCATCCGCTGAAGAGCTGGCAGGCAAACACGTGCGAGGCGATTGATTCCAGAATTAAAGCTGGCGTTTCTTCTGTCTGAGGGGAGAAACGGCTGCGTTAGCGTACACCCGAGGAACACACCGTGTCACCAAAAAAGCGGTTTGTCTGGATCCAGGACGAGCCAGCAGGGGATTAGCCGTGTCGTGTGCGTGTGTCTGACTTTTTTTCTCCTGTAAACGAGCTTTCTTCGCTGACCTCTTATCTAAACTTCGGGGGGGGGGCTTGAGTGCGTGAGGCAACGTCTTGGCGCGGCGTTTTGGCGAAGCCGTTTGTTTAGGTCTCAGGCCGGGACGGTTGTCCACGTCTTTTGAGCGGACTTGTAATGTCTTTGTTGTCTTCGGCCTCCACGAACGAGCACCTGCCGTCCACAAGTTCGGTCTCCTGGGGGGAGAGTCAGTGTCCTTGGATGAGCCCCTCTCATCGGGTCCACGGGGGGGGGGGGGGGGGGGGGGGGGGTCACCCCACTTTTGGGAGGCAGAGAGTCGCATCGCGGCATATCTCTGTGTACAGCTCAGGGGGGGTCCGTGATGCGCATGCTAATTAGCCAGCGGGGAGAGGTCCCTGTGTCACTCCGGCTCGGATTTAAATCTGTAGAACAAATACGGTTCCTGGCAGTGTTGGATTGAATAGAGAGAGAAGGGGGGGGGGGGATTGAGAGAGGAGAGAGAGAGAGGGGTACAGAGGGAGAGGGCAAGAGAGCACGAGCGAGAGAGGAGACAAAGAGAATGAGTGTATGCGTTCATGTTTGTGTGTGTGTGTGTGTGTGTGTGTGTGGTTCCAGAGGAGAAAGTAGAAAGCTTGTGTTCCCATTTGACCCGAGTTTGATGAACTGAAATTGGGAGTAGGAGTCCCATGCTGTTCTGGGTGAACTCAATCCATCATCAGTCAGTCAGTCTGTCTTGGTTTACATACATTTAGATAATTATCAGATGCTCTTCCACATATTTTTTTTTGCTTACACACAATCCGCTTTTACAGCTGGATGTTTACCGAAGCACTTCGGGTTACGCGTATTTGCTCAAGGGTTCAGCAGCAGTGTCCTCTTTGGGAATCAAACTCCCCTTTTAAAGCAGATCCACGGAATTCCTGGAAGATGGTGGGAGGTATTTTGGAACGGCTCAGTGAAGACACAAGCGTAACTCAGGCGTTCAGTAACTCATGCGTTCAGTAACTCAGGCGTTCAGTAATGAAGCAGATTAATGAAGCGGATCGCTCGGTGGTGGCCGGTTGGTCTTTTGTAGTGCTCTGGTGTCATGTCCCTTCCCAGCATCCTACGGGTCAGTCCGGCCCGGTCGGATTACCTGCCGGGCTTTTCTTGTAACCTCAGCCCAGAGCAATTAAAAACGCCAGACAGGTGGTCTGCTTCAGCTTTACAGTGATGTTCATGCATCTGTGCGCGCGCACACACACACACACACACACACACACGCAAACAACAACATGCATGCACACACATACACATGTATGCGTACGTGCACATGCACGCACACACACACACACACACACAAACAACAACATGCACACACACACACACACACACAAACAAACAACAACATGCATGCACACACACATACACATGGATGTGTACGTGCACATGCGCACACATACACACATGCACGCACGCAGGCACACACATACATTTGGCTGCTCAGCAGGAGAAATGAGGCTTTATGAAATGACTGCAGGCATAGCCAATATTCCATTAAAACCGGCGGTCCCCTGTGACTCCATATTCTGAGCCTCAGATGCATTTGCTGTGACACCTGTCAGCTCATTATCTTCTCCAGAGCTTCTGGCAGGAAGTTCTGGTTTGACTGTACGTACCCTCCTCCCAACAGACATCCATGCAGCCCCCCCCCTCCCCCCCTTTAAAGAAACCAGAGAGGGTGGTCTCCAAAAAAACATAGAAGACCTTCAAGGTATCCAGCATGGGACCAGAACCAAGCCACAGAACCAGCCTGCAGCATTTCCTGCAGAGGCTCATTTATTACACCCCCCCCCCCCCCCCCCCACTTAAAACATCAAACAGGACCCTTCTTCCTTTGTTTTCTGTGTACAAGGTGAATAGGGGGGAGGAACTACAAAGCATTGTGGGATAGTGCTCCAAGATATATTCGGCATGTCGCAAATCTGGGGGAAAGGGGGGAGGGGGGGAGGGGGGGGGGTCCGGAGAGAGACAGGGAGTCACAGATACCCCCTTCCTTTCAATCTCCCAGGCCCATCTACAACGGGACAGACTCCAGCATACGCACCCCCCAGGGTTGCCCCCCCCCCCCCGTCTGTGACGCTCGGCACTCAGTGGGGGGGCCGTTTGCTGGTGCTGGAAGAACAGAGACATCAACCCAGGGGCAGAAAATAGTTCCTGGCTGCGGTGTTAATTGAGGCATTCTTCTGATGTGCTAATGTGGGGCTGGATTGTTTTGGGGGGCTGAGAGAAGCTTTTGAGATGGAGAGAGGGGGTAGGAGGTAGCCCCCCCCACCCCCCCCACAAGAGGACGAGGTTGCAAACTGTGTGCAGATGTTTTGTTTATTTTTGTGGGTTTTTTCCCCCTATTTTTTAAAGGACATAGAAACAGAGACCAGAGGAGGAAATGCCTTTAAGGTGGTGGTGTTACCAACTACGTTGGTGAAAGTAGTTTTGTAAAATTGGCCATAACTTGCATTATTGTAATTAATTAATTAACTTATTTAATTGGTGTCTAAATGGATACGGTATGTCTAATAAGAATTTTACCAGGTCTGTTATTGAAAGTTTAGCACGGTGGGTCGTGGGATTTTGGCTGACTTGCTGCTAAAAAGGAACTGACAGAAATGGAAATCACTTCAAGATGTGAATGACCTAGGCACCCCCCCCCCACACACGCATAGCCCACTTCAGGAAAAGCATATAGAAAGTGCCAAGTTGTTAGTTTCTCTGGTTTTGAAAGGGACCCTTGCAGCTTGGTTTTTTTTTTTCCACATCCGTGATACTTTTCCCCCCTCTCTGCCCCCCACATCAATTTTCATCCATTCTCGTTTAATATCAGTGCGTCATTAAGATGTGAAACTGACTACGGGAACTTTCTCGCTGCTCGTCTTGTCTTTCTTTTCCTTTTTAACTGGAGGTGTTTTCATTCCTCCTGAAGCACTCATGAGTCATTTATCTTTGCTTTCAAGTCTGCCTTCTGGGGGTAACTAGAGTGTCTCAGCGGGAGAGTTGGTTGAATAATAAGTAAGTGCTGTTTTGCTTTAATTAGCTAAATCTGTGTGTGTGTGTGTGTTGTACGTTTTGTGTAGAAAAAATTGGTTTCTTTAAACACCCTCTTGCCTTAGTAATGCTCTGAATCCCAGGGCATATAGATCTGCTGTTGAGAGCAGTGTTTGGTGGAAGAAGTGTTTGTGCCCATGCAATGCCCGTCGGAGGACATTTTTTTTTGATGCTGCCTCGCTGTACCCATCCCAAGACTGGCTTGTTTTTGACCAACAGTGACCTGACCCCTTGGTGTTTACCATTATCTGACCACCCCCCAAATGGCTGTGTGGGCCTAGTTGGTTAGTTGGTCGGTCGGTCAGTTGGTCAGTCAGTTGGTTGGTCAGTCGGTCAGTTTGTTGGGCAGGTTGGTGGGTCAGTTGCTCAGTTTGGTTGGTCGGTTTGTCTGTCGTTCAGGTCTGTTGGTTGCTGAGGCCGGTCACTTGCTCAGGTCGGTCAGTCAGTTGGTCTTATACCTTATGCTTTTTGTTATGAAGTTCCTGTGGTCATTCCATCTGGACCATGTTGATAGATATCAGATGGCAATATTTTATTTGAACAAATTTCACAAGCAGCCATCCCATAATGCAATGCACATTGCATTAAACCTGGAACCAGTGCTTCGCTGGTCTAAAATTCCCAACTCAATGAAAATTATCTCCGTACTGATGAGGAGATGGATCCACTGTGTTCATTGGAGGAGACAGGAGAGTTTAACGACAGAGCCAGCCTCAGGAAGACAAGCTCGTTACAAAATGTTCTACAGACACAAAGCGTAGTTCTTTTTCATGTTGTCAACCGAGTGGCATTTACATTACTCATCCTGGTGGGGGGGGGGGGTTGAAAGGTGGCCCCCGCCTGATTGGTTTTGACACACCGAGCCAGACATTGAGGTGTCATCTCTACAGCCTTTAACACGCAGACAAACCCCCCCCCCCCCTCTCCCTCCTCCCTCTCTGTTCACGGCCCAAACGCTGTGCTTCTTATGCATACTGAAAATGAAACACTCCCAGCATGCATTGCCCCCCCCCCCCCCGGCCTGCGTTTGCATTCCTGGCTGCCGGGCCGCACAGAGCGCGCTCTGTTGGAGGGGCCGGGTCTCCTGCGCGCGGGGCGGCCGCGTTACCACCGCCCTAAATACCGCCTTTGTGTCGCCCGCCGCTCTGGTGACGCCGCCGGCCGAGTCCTGGAAGGGGGTTCGGGGGGAGAGAGAGCTGGCAAAGGCCAGAGATTAGCAAGAGGCCGGGCAAGACCTGTGATAACTGACACCTCTCTCTCTCTGCCTCTCTTTCTCTCTCTCTTTCCCCTTCTCTCACTCTCCCCTCTCTCTCTCTCTCTCTCTGCCTCTCTTTCTCTCTCTCTTTCCCCTTCTCTCGCTCTCCCCCTCTCTCTCTCTTTCTCTGTCTGTCCCCCCTCTCTCTCTCCCCTAGCTTTCTCTCCCTCTCTCTCCCCCTTGCTTTCTCTCCCTCTCTCTCCCCCCTTGCTTTCTCTCTCTCTTCCCCCCTCTCTTTCCCCCCTCTTTCTCTCTCTCTCTTTTCTCTCCCTTGTTTCAGCTCAGCTCAATGGCGCTCTCTTGGCAGGGTAAACCAGGCCAGCGTTGCCAAAGCACATAAAAACATGTAAAGCATGGCGCGTAACACAAGTAACTGTATCTCCTTCTCTCTCTCTCCCTCTCTTTCGCTTCGCTGTGCTTTATTGACGTGAAACGCACACCAAAAATGTAACCTGAAACGAGTAGACATTTTAACTAACGTACATGGGAGTGAAACTCTTGATTATAATGGAGAGTGTGTAAAAAAAGAGAATCTCTCTCACTCTCTGTCTGCATATATATTTCTCTCTTTCTTCTCCTTTTTTCTCTCCGTCTCTCGCTTTCTACCCTTCATCCTCCCGTTCGTGCGCTTATGTGTGGCAATCTGGTGGAGACATCGTTTAGCTTTTCTGGTTTCTCAGAGCGGTAGAGCTGCTGTAATCCTTTAATTACAGAGATAGCCCAAGGAAGCGATTTCTCTCTTTTTTTGGGGGGATTTTAATAAACCCGTCGGCCTAGTTGCTAAAAAGAGGAAAAGGGGGGAAAAAAACTGTCGATCAACGAGCAAAAAAATATGTTACGCTATTTCGTAGAGAGTATTAGAGGGTAGAAAAAGGAGGGGAAATGTAGTTTCTCTTTAAGATTCTCTCCTCGATTCGGTGCAGATTAGCTCCCCGAGGGGGTATAGGCTTCAAGGTTAAAACGGTTTATTTGAACATCTGGCTCCCGGCTCGGTCACCTCGCCCGTCTCTGCGTCCCCATCCCCCTGACCTTCGTGACCGTCCTTTCCATTAAGGACATTGATCCGGCGATGGAAAAGCCTGGAAGATTCTCTCTCTCTCTCGGGCTAGAGGGGGAGAGTGACAGAGAGAGAGAGAGGGAGAGCCCGTTTGCCGCAGGTAACCAGACGCGGTTGCCCCCCCATCCCCCCCCCCCCCCCCCCCACCAGCGCACCCTCCGTTGGATTAGCACGGACGTTTCACAGAGGCGCGTTTCGGAAAGCTCCCTTTTTCGTGAAACAGGTTAAACCGCGAGTGTGAATGACGGGTGACTGGGCTGGCCGTGTCCCATCATGCCTTGCGTGTGAGAGAGGGAGTTGCAGTAATGAGGTTGAGGTGATGGGGGAGGGGGCCACTGGGCAGACAGTCTTGGTCCCAAAGGGACGAAAAGGAGAAGTGGGGGGAGGGTGAGGGAAGAGAAGGGAGGAGAGCACCTTGGTGACCCAGCCAGATAGATTAGCCAGGGGCAATGACAGACACTCTTCATTAAAAAAAAAAGAAAAATTGCAGCCTTTTTCAAAAAAAATCGAAATGAAAAAAGAGTGCTAGCATTTTTTTTCTGCTATTAGCATTTTTATGCTATTACCCATTTTTACGCTATTAGCATTTTTTTCGCTATTAGCATTATCAGATTTACGCGATTGTGTTCATGAACGGAAGCCTGCCACCGCGAGGCCCTTCTGCAGCTGATGAAACCCACGCTCCGTAAGTCCTGCCTTACGGGAGGATGGGTAATCGCTGCACGCCATGTGACTGCAAATAAAAACGGTGATGATTCATTCTTAACTGATGTCTGACCCCCCCTCCCCCCCCCCCCGCTGCATCCCAGTCCCTTGGGTGAACCGGCTGTCTCCTGGTCACCTTGGTAACGTGGTTGCTACCGAGGGGGGCTTGAGGACAGACAGCTGGAAAACATCTGGGTCTCAGGGGTGTTCGCCCCCCCCCCATCGCTCTCTCTCTCTCTCTCTCTCTCATCTCCTCCATCATACTCCCTCTCTTTCTCTCCTCCTATCTGTCTCACCCATCTCTCTCACACTCTCTCTGTTCCTCTTCTCTCACTGTATCCTCCCCATCATTCTATCTCTCTCTCTCTCTTTCTCTGTAAAGGTTCAGAAGAGGTATTTCTGGTGTACTTTTCACATCTTGCCTTTTAATTTTCAGTATTATCTTGCTAATTATACTCTCCTTTACAAATTGATTTTTTTTGCCTTTTGGTTTTGCCTTTTTTCCCTCTGAATTCAGGCTTTTTTTTCTGACACGGAAAGCGTACACTTACACTGCTAAAGCTCATGAGTGGTCTTTCCCCCCCCCCCCGCGTAGAACAAGAAAAAATACGAAACACGCAAAAAAAGTTATTTTACCATCTCTCTCTCTCTCTCTCTCTCTCTACTCTCTCTCTCTCTCTCTCTCTCTCTCTCTACTCTCTCTCTCTCTCTCTCTCTCTCTCTCTCTACTCTCTCTCTCTCTCTCTCTCTCTCTCTCTCGCTCTCTCTCTCTCTCTCTCTCTCTCTCCCATTGTCCTTCGGCTGCGCTCGCCTCTCTCATCAGCATTCAGTGCGGCTCTTTGTACGGTGTGTGCGCAGCGCCTGATTGGACCAAATCAGGTGTTAAATGGGGAGGCTGATTCGCGGTAATGCGGAAAGCGGCCGTCGGCTGGCTTTAACGCCAGCTTCGCGCAAAGCGGTGGGGCCTGTGCGGAAATGGCCGATCGGCAAGGACCACCCCCGCCCTGGCGAAGGCCCCCCCCCCCCCCCCCCCCCCCCGGATTCTTCATTCGGACGGCGTCCCAGCGAATTGACGGCCGTTAATTTCCTCATCTGAGTGCAACAAGTGAAGTCGGAATTTAAATCTCGGCTGACGCTCTTTGGCTTTCCTTCACGTCCCGATTCTGCTTTTGTTTGTGTTTCTTTTTGCTGATGGCAGTTTTCCCTCTGTCCTACAGTTGTTAAAAAAAAAATGATAAAAGGGGGAAAAGCAGTTTTTCTTGTAAAAAAAAAAAAAATCGATAATATAAAAAAAGAAAGGAATAAATTGAGAGAAATGGGATACTTTGGGTAACCTCTGAGACAGAGAGAAATGGAGAAGCCTCGTTTCTATGGTGCTCGAGTGCTTTCAGAGACCCTGGGGACCAGGTAATGCACCTGACCCCCCCCACCCCCCCACCCCCCCCAAGCCCCTCGGTCAAAATCGATACTGGAGGTTCGTTTATTTTAGGGGTCTGTGAGCGATCACCTGAGGGGGGAGGGGGGGGTTAAGCTTCAAGATCTGTCAGACACAAGGTACTGACAAAAACCCAGGAGAAATCGCAGTGGAAATGACCGATTGGGCAGTTTAGTGTGTGTGTGTGTGTGTGTGTGTGAAAGAGAGACTGGGCGGGGGGGGGTGGTAAGAGCATATGAGCACAGCAAAATCTGTCGGTGCTGCTCTCTGTTTCCTAACTGCGGGAGGTTCCTGTGCTCTATTATAGAGCAGAACAGCCCACTGCTGCAGTGCCCGCTTGCACTTAGTCACGTCCCTTCATTCATTTTCATAAGGGGTCCAACCGGAATGAATGTTCCGGCGTTAATGGGAGGCAGTTTTTTCGGCGTTCGGAGTACAGAGCCGAGTACCTAGCGGGTCCGTGGGGAATCCATGGCAACCGCTTGCCATCTGCACCCGAGTCTTTTTCTGGGAAATCAAATCCCACGGTTTTATGCAAGATGGCGGATTTTGAGCCGGGTTTGGCTGTGCAGACCGTTCGGTGAAAGAGGACGTTTACATTTTCCTTTGTTTTAGAGCAGGGCTGCCCAACCCTATTCCTGGAGATCTACTGTCCTGTAGGCTTTCACTCCAACCCTAACAAAGCACACCTCATCCCACAGCTAGAGATCTCACTGAGCTGCTAATTAGCAGAACCAGGTGTGCCACATTCGGGCTGGAAATTAAAACCTGCGGGATGGTAGATCTCCAGGAGCGGGATTGGTTAGCGCCGCTCTAGAGGAAGTGATGCTCAGCTGCATTGTTTCTGCCTCCTGCTCTGACAGGTGACCTCTCCTTGCCCACGTCTGTTTGACAGACCGGAGCGTTATTAAAAAACGGTCTCTCGTCTGTCAGCGCTAGCCCCTGATGGTTTTCCTTATCGGCGGATCTGCTGAATGGGGTTTTTTTCTCTCCAGGTTAGTGTGTTGGGCTTTGAGCGTGCAGCTGGATGAGATGCTTCTTCGTCTCTGGGTCAGAGTCCCTGAATGTGACGGAACTGGTGCAGGGCTTAACACACTGGCCCGGCCTGCGCTTAGGAAACCTCCTGTTAGCTAATGTGCTGTAGTGTTTCTCTCACTGTCACTACTATACCACTGAGGCTGATGTCCCATGATACTCTGCCTGTAGACTTGCTCTCGTGTGTGTGTGTGTGTGTGTGTGTGTGTGTGAGAGAGTGTGCACGTGCGAGTGAGGGTGTGCGCGTGTATGTGCGAGTGTGTGTGTAGGTGTATGTGTGTATGCAGGTGTGTGTGTGTATGTATGTATGAGAGTGTGCACGTGTGTGTGTGTGCGCGCGTGCGTATATGTGTGTGCGTCTAATAAAGCAATATTTCCTGAGTGTATAAGCACAGATGGCGCAGCGCTCATAAATCTGACAGGGCTTTCGAAGAGCTCGCACGATTGCACGGCAAAAACTCATGCAGGTTACTGAGAATTTTGAAAGGAAGCAATCTACTTTCACAAGCATTTCACAACCGTGCGATTGTACGTTTTTGGTTTAGTAATACGATTCTTTGAAATTTTCTCTAGAACCTGTGGGAGGGGCTTTGTAATTTTACCAGCAGCTCAAGAGTTAAAGCATTCCACACATGTATCTGACCCGGGTCCGATTATCATAAGGCTGTGCTCTCCGCTCATTGTGATTGCAAACTGTAGTTTTTATCTAAGCCCCGTGACTAATCGGTTTCTGTTTCTCTCTTTCTCTTTCCATGTTGCTGACGCTGCGGCTCGATCCAGGTAAGAGACTGTTTTCTTATTAAAGACCAAACTGTCTGCAGTAGTGCCACATGGGGTTAGAGGTCAGAGGTCGGGGGTCAGACCGTGGCAGAGCAGTGTAGTTTAATTGGCATTGACTTTTTCGCCCTGTCCAATATCTTGCGCAGGGTTCATATTTCCTTAAAATATTTGAGATGTGATACCTTGGTTTCCAGCAAACATCCACAAGCTTCTTGGCATCTTAGTCACACCTGCCTTTCTGCATTGCTTGCAAGGTGTTTCAAGGGCACTTTGATATCATGTTTGTCCCGCAGAATTTATTCAAACAGTATGTATGCTTATGATGATGATAATAATGACAGGAAGAGGGAAGGTTAACGGTGTGCAGTTAGATTGTCACCAAGCTGTTTTTTAAGAGATTGCAGAATCTTTGTGTGGGGGTCTCTGGTGCCAGGAAAGCTGGTGCTGTTTATTGTAAAACGGTCCCATCTGGGGGTTCGGGGAAGGGGTGGGGGGGTGGGGGGGGGGGTTGGAGCATACTTCCCGTGAGCTTCCCCGCCCCTCTTCCCCTGATTGGCTGCAGGTGTGGCTGGCCCTGTCTGTTCCGATTGTTAGCGTTCGTCTGTTTTCCCATGCCCTAGTCTGTTTTCTGTCTTCCTCATCGAAAGACAAAAGCACATTCAAAATCATTTAACTCTTTAGATGCTGGTGATGTAAAAAAAAAAAAAACAGACTAGGGCATGGGAAAACAGACATTACATTACATATCATTGCATGTCCTTGAGAATTTTCAGTGAAGCATTGTTACTATTATTATTATTACTAGTGAAGCATTGTTATTGTTGTAAAAAAAAAATTCAGTGCAAATATTGGTGAAAATTGATTTTATTTCTGGTGCCTGAAGGGTTAATATATTTAAGATAATTATTGGAAATAGCCAGGCTGCTGGGTGGCTCATCCTATTAAGGCAAGTTTCCAGTGTGCTGACGGACCAGCAGCGCATGATTGGTGCCAGCATCACCCTGGTAGAGTAGGGTTTCAGCCAACCAAGTTGACCACGATTGACCACCGCACCAGCGACCCCTGCTGGTTGTTTGGCTGCTGGCAGCTTCCCTGTTGCGCTACACGCGCGCTCCTTCAGCTCACGTCTGTGAGAGCGCGACTCGCTGGACTGCGGCGTGGAAAGAAGCGGCGGCTGACATCGCGTGCCTCGGAGGAGGTCACGCGCTCGTCTTCGGCCGTTTCCGATTGGGCAGTGGGGAGGTTGGGATGAGCGTTGCCACGTGAGCGTAATTGGGCATTCTGAAGGGGGAGGGGGAGAAAAAGGCGGAGAAACAGCTGCTGCTGTCCCGATCAACCACTTCCTCCCCCCCGCCCACCCCCCTCCCCCAGGCAAAAGAGAAAACTTAAGAGAGACTTTATGCAACACACCTTTCTCAGGCTTCATCTCTTTAAAAAAAAAAAAGAAGAAGAAAAACAGCTATCCTTAGATTACCTCAGAATTAGCATCTCACATGTAGATCTAATTGGGTCTTTAAATGAAGTTTTCTGGAACAAGCTTGTAAGAAGTTGGGAATGAACCCCAGGGAGTGTCTGTTTGGAGCTCCAGCGCGTTGGAGCCAAGTATGATTCATCTTTCTACATTAAGAAAATCCGAAAAAGCTGAAAATGCACTTCAGCGGTTTGTAAGGACACGGGACTCAAAAGGGGACAGAACAGCTCCTTAAAAAACCCCCTGAAAAAGTAGTTTACCTTACAGTTTCTGCAAAGCTTGTAAGCATCTTTTGAAATCAAAGTCTGTGTGGGCGTATATACAGAAGACTTAGAATGTTAATGGACTTCATCACGCAGACCTTCCCATATAAATGCCTAGTACTTTCAGCCAAAGAAATTTTTATTATTTATGTTGTTGCAGTACCACTCTGGTTGTCTTTTTTTTTGTTTAAAGGAGTGCTTGAAGGGTACCAGATTCCCCCTTGAAAATGAGATTCCAACCTCAATGGGTTTGGGTTATCTATCATTGATATATAAATAAATATAACAGAAAATGGGTATGGTCTCGCCTGACCTTCATACAGTGCAATTACTGTTGTGTTGACGGGGAGGGGGGGGGGGGGGGGGGGGGGGGGGTTGCTATGGTGTCCCAGCCATGACTCCGGCCTCTTCAGGCCGAGACGAAGTAGAGTCGGAGCAGGATGGTGAGCAGGAGGGGGTCAGAGAATAGAGGTGATTGGCGGTGGGAATTTTGGGAAGCGCACGGGGAAACGGGGTACGGGTCTTCAGGCTGTTGTGCAATCTCCCCCCCCCCGCCTTTGATTTTAAAAGAAGTTTCCATGATGCAATGTGTGATACTTGCCAAAGGGAGAAATGGTTAAAATGAACATTTTTTGCATGTGAATGGCCCACCGCTGCTCTCTGTGTACAGAGTGGCTACTGAATCATTGAGTTTACAGGCCTGCACAGGAATGTAAGGGCTTTTATGAGTATCCCCAAGTAAATTAGCTACTATGGGCCATGTAGTTCAAAAGTTGTATACACTTTAAGTAAAAATAATGTACAAGTTGCGACCTTTTAATAAAGAAACTGATATGTTTCGCAGTTTAGCAAATACTTTAGTATTTGAAGTGACTTTCATCTTTCAAGCACTGGCACAGTCCTCCTTGGAAGACTGAAAGTTGTTAATTCCCCACTTCCTGTGCTGAGGAGGCTCTGCATCCTGTCGCTCAGCACACCCGGTGGCCGCAGCTGGTACTGCAGCCGTCCTGCTTTATCAGAGATGACCTTCACCCAGCACCTGCCTGACAGCTGAGAGCAGAGCAAGAAAATCTTTCACCATCCCGCTTATATATAGCAATCTGCTGTGCCTTTCATCTGAAACTCAAGTCTTAGAGGGCTCTAGGGTCTGCTTTTCAGCACTTAAGTGCCTCGTTTAAGTCACTGGATTGGTTAAAAATTCCACACGCCATGTTTCCAAAGCATGGGGCTTTCTGCGTGTTGACTTTGATGGAAGTCAGATATTTTATTTGCAGTTGTTTAGATGCCCCGACACCCAGAACAGAACGCTCTTCCTTGAGATAATTTCTACATTTTTGCTCAGTTTAACAAGTCTTGAAATAGTCTTGAAAAATTCCCGCCTCCCGCTTTGAGTAGCATCTTCCCTTGGCCTTGCCGATGCCACGCCGCAAAAACTGTTGCATGGAGCTCCGCTGGCTCACGTCCACTACATCTCGTCGGTTTCCTGGCTTCCAGGCCCTCCCTCGTTAGCGAGGCTGAAGGCCCTGGAAGGCAGATGCCGAAAAGCCGTCCAGATGGACCCGGAACGGGCCTTTGATCTGCGAAGAAGAAGTGCCCGCCCCCCCCCCCTCCAACGGTGCAATCAAGCCGCCCGTCTCCCGACAACCAGGAAGTTGCGGCGAGCGGGTCGCCAGGGGAACGGCGCGGTCTAGCCGTCGGCCCCCGTGGCGGTCTGAGACCGACCCTGACATTTGCGGGCCAGATGTACGCGGTCCTCGGGGGCCGCCGACGTGGACGCGTTTCGGAGCGCTGTCAGGAAACGCGACCGCAAGCGGATGCCAGGAACCGCCCCTCGCTGTGACTGAAGCTTACGTGGAAACATGGCCGCCTCCGTGCGGCTCCACACCCTGAGGCCTTGGGGCAAACGAGTTATGATGAGTCGGAGGTAGAAGTTGGAAATGCTGACCGTGTTTTAACAGCGGTAAAATGAACGAAAATCCCTTGGAGTGTAATCTTTAACTACTCGGCAAAAGTACGCTTATTTGTCTCTTTTGAGAAAATAAAAATGGAGAGAAAAGGTGTCAAATAAAATAAGAGAATTTCCAGTTATTTTCTGCTGTGCTGTTGAAATGATGAAAACATCCGTTGGTGTGAGCAGAACCGGGAAAAAAAACCAAAAACGCTGCCATGTTGAGTTGATGGTTGAATTCAGACCGGTGTGGGCTGCATACGGACTTCGTGTTTGAAATTAGGAGAGGGGTGGGGATTGTGACCCCCCGCCCCCCCATTCGGACCGAGACCACGGTTCCCCTCCGTTTGCCGCGCATGTTTCTGTCTGCCCCGTCCCTGCTGTAAAAGTCCTGCGGTCTCCCGTCGAGCCGAACAGCTTCATCTGCCCAAGACCCGTCGTTCACGCTGTCACTCAGTCCGACAGGAGCGCTCACCCGAATTAGAGGTCCCGTCTGGGATTCGGAGCGTCTCCACGGCAACCGGCTCACACCTGGACGAGCCAGCATGTGAAACCATCAGAGGTGCAAGACCCCGTAGTTCCCACTTATGATACAGGATAGGGTTCTGCAACCACTTCTTCCTAGGGGCCGAAATCTTTTTAGGAAATTATGCATGGGGCCCAAGAAATAAAGCATACAGAGAACATACTACACACTTTTAGTCTTGCATTGCTTTATAAGTAGGCTTCGTAAAACTGTGAATAAAATAAACAGTATGTAAGTAAGAGAGTAAATCCGTTGTGCATCACGTTTGGCCCCCGGGTTGCCAGTTTGAAAGCCCGGACTAGTAATATTATAGCCGCTAGCGCTGACTCGCTAACCCACCGGCCAGTTCAGCAGTCTGTTGTGGTGTTGTGCCAGTGACCTGGAAACTTTCGCCAAAGTGGAGCACAAGTATTCCACCCCGACCCCACCCATCCTTCCCCTCCCTCCACGGCAACCTGCATGGTAGTTTTGACTCTGCCAACAACCCGCACTTTGAATTTGCCAAGCTCACGTGTCACAGTTTGTGTCTCCATGTGCAGAGGTGTGTGTGGCGAGTAATGATCCATATTCTGTTTATAAGTTTTTTCCCTTCTTCGCCCCCCCCCCCCCCTCACTGCGTGATTAATATTGATAGACTCATAAATGTCACGGAGATTAAGGAGGCTGAAGTGCATGAAATATTCATGGAAGCAGAGCGGGGATGAAAGGACGTTCGGTTTCGGCGTTTATTCACTGAACGCGTCCGCTTCTCGCTCTCCGGCCCCAGAGGGACCGCTGGGCCTGGGCGCCTCGTTAGAGCTCGCCGTGGGGAACGCGACGACGAGAACGGCCACCAACCGTCCCCCCGTCATTACCTCATACTCAATATGGACCTAAAATGTACCTTTGTGTGTTAGCTACAGTTAGCTTGGGCTGAATATGGAGTTAAATGTAGCCTTGTGTGTTAGTTACAGTTAGCTTGGGCTGAATATGGAGTTAAATGTAGCCTTGTGTGTTAGCTACAGTTAGCTTGGGCTGAATTTTTTTTAAAAACAACGGTAATATGCACAAATAGAATAGATTAAGTGAATAAAAATAACATTTATGTGTAGCACATTTCTCTGGTAATGCACAGTTATGATATGCTCAGGGAAGCTGATTGTAGCTCTACAGTGGTTTATAAATAGCAGCCCGTCTCTCATTAATGGGGAGCTGTGCAAGGCCAGGGAAAATGACATTGCTAATTAATTCGCTTTTTAATTATTGCGATAATTAAAAGTTAATGCTGTCTGATTAAAATCTGACCTCTATGTGAAAAAGAGGAGATGTGCAGCTCGCAGCAGAAAACATCAGCTCTGTGTGTAATTGGAAACCCGTTGTCACTTCCTGTATTTTTGATGGCTGATGACTGCTGTCAGTATGCAAAAAAAATAAAAATAACAACCAGGAAGCTGAATTTGTTCCAGCTGCCTTCATGTCAGCAGCCAAACGCCATCCCGCTATCCCGCTTCCCACCATCCCGCTATCCTGCCCATCCCACTATCCCACCATCCCACTATCCCACCATCCCGCTATCCCGCCTCCCACCATCCCGCTATCCCGCCTCCCACCATCCCGCTATCCCGCCCATCCCACCATCCCGCTATCCTGCCCATCCCACTATCCCACCATCCCACTATCCCACCATCCCACTATCCCACCATCCCACTATCCCACCATCCCACTATCCCACCATCCCACTATCCCACCATCCCGCTATCCTGCCCATCCCGCCATCTCGCCATTGACTTGCTCGTTTTTATTTTATTGTACCCCCCTTGTCGCACTGCACACGCAGTGCATCTGCAGAGGTAAGGATTTCACAGAGAATCAGTGAAAGAGCAGTGCTTTTAATGGGTTAACTGCACTCAGGAAAACAAACAAGGTGAACTTGATACAAAATGAACTCGATACAATCTAACATACAAAAACCTGTTTGTCTAGAGAAATGTAAACCCAATTGGGGGATTTGTGTTTGTTATGCAGACTAATGCAGGGGGAGCTGACCTAAATAACCTCAAAATAATCAAATTTAATTTCTCTTCTGCGTATAATCTGCTTGCAGAGGCAATCCAGTATAACACCGGTGTGTTTGTTTTAAGTGTTTTAAGTGTTGCTGGTGGTTTATGACATTGCTTATGATGACAGGCGAGTGTTATCAATACTGTTAAAGCTGTAAGTGGCGAATATGTTGCAAATAAGTGTTTGCTACTGCGGCTACTACTGTTATCTCTGTGAACAAGTGTAGTCATTCTTCAAGTTATTGTTACTGTTGTATATATTTCTAGTTTATATCCAGTTTTTCTTAATTTTTAATCGTGTCTCTGTGTGAGAGACAGAAGCATTATCCTTTTGCGGTATCTTTGACTCGCATGCTCGAACATTCACTGTCCTTCTGGTTAAAAGTGTTAATAAGTATTGTGATGTAGTGAACATGAAGGCCTTCTTCATCTGGGGTTTTTCAAGCCCATATCCCACGATTATGTATTTTTGCATATATTTTCCTGTAACGTGTCTTTGTATGTTAAGTAGGGATAGACAGCCACTGAGAACCATTGTGTTTCTCCATATATCTTTATTCCTTGTATTCCTCATATATGGAATTCTGAATTCGGAATGCCACATTTAATGCATAGAATTCCAGAGGAGCACCTGTATTCCCGAGCTTTGCTCGACGGATGGGAATGGAAGCACCCTCTCGGCCAGGGAAATTGCATTTTGACTTGCATTGCATCCAAGTTCATCCCAAGGCATCTTGAGGGAAAACTTTGTGACAGGACTGGGGCTGTCTGGAGCTCGCTGTGGTTGCTGTTTGTGAGTGAAGCTCCTCCAGAGTCCGTGTCCCAGAAGAAGGCCACAAGCACAGGCTTCGCCACAGGAACCTCTTTGTTTCGCTTTGATTTGTCGTGGAGGAATGTCCTGGAAAAATAAACTCTGCATTTTCATAAACCTTTAAAGAGGCCCGTTAGTTTATTCGGGAAACCGCACATGGGGGGAGAGAGAGAGAGAGAGAGTGCATTCCTGTGTTCAAACCCGGCTCTGCAACTGGTACTGCTTAGAGCAGAGAGGAGAGCTCACATTGTGTGTTAGACGTGTGTGTGTGTGTGTGTGTGTGTGTGCGTGTGTGTGCGTGTGTGTGCGTGTGCAAGCGTGCGTGCATGCGTGCGGTGAATTCACTTCCTGATTGGTCATTTAACCCACTCACTGCTGGGGTGGGATCGCTGAGTGTCCGGTGGCTGCTAGGGTCCAAACAATGAGCTAGGTTAGGAAGAGAAGGGCTGCGGCCATGTTATTCTGATATGGTTACCGTGGTGATGCTCAGAACACAGGGAGGCGTTCCTTTATGAGGTGGCGTGTTTTCATTGGCAGGCTTTGACCCAGTGGAACGTCACGGTTTTTCATGTGCGTAAGATGTGGACGTAGAGCTGGTGGTGTAATCGATAAGGAAGAGTTCTCTAATGTGGACAGCAGAAATCCATCTCAAACACTCAGATTTGAGGCATCCTCTAATGAACGTTCCTCTCTCCTCCCTGTCAGCTTCCTTCTTTTAAACTTTTCGTAACGGGCGTCCCCTAGGGTCTTTCTGCGAGACTAAACCCCAGCGTATGTTCTTCTCAGAGCCTTCAAAGGCCCTGCTTGACCTCAGCTCTCGTCTCTCCCCGTGGTTGTTTTTCATTTTCTTTCTTCATAGAGCTTGAAAAAGAGATTTAAAAAAAAAAAAAACGAATTCAGAATGAGGTGAACCCCTACTGATTTTTCAGGGACCAGCTTGTGTTGTCCCTGTGGGGGCCTCGATTAGGAAAAAATCCACACGGAATGCTGGTATTGTTCACACACACACACACACACACAGACACACACACCTGCGGACGGATGTACACACCCATGCACCCAACATCTGTTTCCATCTCACACTGATACACGTTGATAAACTTTTATGGATGCTCACGAACACGCATCATACATCCACTGACTAACTGGCATGGAAAGCTATATCGGCAAGGCTTTTGTCTGTTCTTTTAAGCAAACCAATCACATACCTCTTCCTCCCTCACCCCAAAAACCATGCCATGAAAAAAATGAAATAGGGCTGGTGGCGTTGTTCTGATGGGCTCACCATTCTGTTTACTTGTCCCTTTGTTCCAAGAACATTTTTTTTCCAGGCAAGGTTCCTCTGGAGTCCTGTGCCACTACTTTGACCACGCAGTCCATTAATCATAGTTTCTGTTGCAGTAAAAGTCTTCCCCCCCCTTCCCTGGTGTGCATTATCTCTCTTCTGTAGTTCCTGTGTCTACAAAGTTCCTGACATCTGCTGATTGACTTAGCCTCGCACCAGATATTTTTTCCAGAAGCAGCCCGGTCGTATAGTTTACACAAACCACCGATGTGGACGTTGGACCCATAAAAGGAAGAAAGGATGGTCTCTGATGAAAGTTAAAAAAAAAAAAAAAAAACACACTAACACATTAGGGGAAAGTGTTTATTTTGAACACCCAATGCATATATAAATGTGCTTTGCAAGGGCAATTGAGATTGTGTCTACTTAGACCTCTGCTAGTCTCACGTGGGTCATTTTTAAAAATGCTTACCAGTTTTTTTGTTTTTCCATTGAACATTCATGGGTAAACTTAAACTTTTTTTGTGTATGCAGTCATTCCGAGGTGCTCTTTCATTTCGCTTTCCTTGAACTGCCCGTCCGTTTGCTTTCGATGTAAAACGTTGAAACAGACCGTTGGCTGAAGCGTCTGGAAAACTCAGCAGAATGCTCTTTTTCTGAAAATATTAGTGAGTGGGTAACTTTCCTCTCTCTAAACCAGCCAAGAAACTCCCTACGAAAGTGTGCCGGGTTGCTTGTATGAGAGCGATGTTCACGTCCTTGTCGCTCAAGCGAGCGTGAAGTTGACGTCTTTTGAAGCCCCGCTCTCCGCCTCGTCTGAATCGTCTGCCGCGGGGGAGGCGGGGTTAAAATGTCGCTTTCGTTCGGAATGGAGACGGACGGGGAGGTTTTCGTACGCGCCCACGGCCTCGTTTTTCCCCTTATCTTCGGCGGTTCGTTCTTGGGAAGGAGCCCGATGACTCAAAAGACGGCGAGCGAGCGGCCGCCGCAGCCGCCACCGCCGCGCGACGTCTGTAGAGCGCGAGCAGAAGTTTGGCGCAGGCCCATACGCTCTGGAACCCTGAGCGGCTCTGCTCGTGAATGCGATTGGCCGGGTTGGCGTGTTCGCTGAGCGCAGAGCGCTCGCAGAGAGGGAACGCTGGCAGGGCTCCTCGTGTGCTAACGGGCTGCGCTAACGGGCTGCGCTAACGGGCTGCGCTAACAGGGCTGCACATACCACCTTTCAGATTAGCGCCAAGCCTGCCTCTTCGCTTGTTTTCACGGTGGCTATTGCGTTGGCATGTTATACCTCGCCCCCCCCCCCCCACAGCCAGCTACCTACTCACACCCCCAGTACTCACTCGCTGAAGTGGATCAGCTCAAACTCAAGTCTTTTTTTTTCCCCCTACCTTGAGTGTCGTGTTTTATTATCCATGGGCTGTTCAACGCGGGATTGGACCCCAGTATGACATACGAAGGGCCTCGTTCTCATCTCCCTGGAAACAAGTGGATGTTGAGAAGCTCTTGGCTTCAGTTTGGGAGGGGGGTGTGAGGGGTTCTGTACGAGAGGGCAGCTTGGACAACCACACCGCTGTCCCTATTCCTGAATTCCCCCCCCCCCATCCGAAAATTTAGATTTATTTTTCTCCAGTGAAGTGCTTCAAGCAGAGGGAGGACACACGCTCACACACACATTCACACACAAACGCACGCACACACACACTCACACACACACGTACACTCACACACACACACACACACACACACACACATACTCACACGCACACACACACACACGCACACACACGCACACACACACACACACACATAGTGGCCCTCTGAGACTCTTTGGATCAGTGTCTATGTGAGCTCAGCAGGACTGTGGAGGCGAGGCAGAAGCTGACATTGCGCGGTTTGGACCGGAGCGCCTGCTTGTCCTGAATCGACAAGACGGAATTTTTCCACTCACCTCGGTGCACGAGTACAATTGGCCCTTCGAACTGAGAGAAAAAAGGGAGGGAAAGATTAAAGAAGAGTGAAAAGTCAGTGGGAGATGTGCAGTCTGCTGATGAAGAGGTAATGGAGAAGCCAGTGTGCCCAATTAAAAATGTGCTACATAAAGGCAGGTGTAGCACAGAGTGCACATTCTCCTCCCAACGTGCTCTCCAAAAGGGCCACCCTCCCCTCCCCTCCAGACTACAGACTCTCCTTGTCTGCTAATTGCAGGAATTAAAGTTGAGTTCTCTCCCTCTCTGTCCTGCCCCCCCCCCCCATCCCCGAACCCACACCCCCAGATTCCTAATCTCTCTCTCGCGTGTAGACGTCGCGAGCGCTGTGTAATTACGATGGCGGCGGCGGCGGCGGTGGCGTGCCGAACGAGGCCGCTTCCTCCCACCTGCATTGTGACGGTGGCACGCACTTCCTGAAACCCGAGGCGACGCGCTCGCTAATTGCCCGCTTGCGCTAATGCCGCCGATCGGGGGGGGGGGGGGGGGGTCAGATCTGCTTAATGTGGGGATGTTAGGGCCCCGCCACTGTGGAGCGCTTTGGGAAGAGGGGCGCCACGATCGCACGGGCTTCATTTCTCTTTTCTGTCTGTCCCTCCTTCCCCCCCTCCCTCTCTCTCTCACTTCCTTTTTCCCCATCTCTCTCTCTCGCTCTCTCAGATCAGAATGTTAGGAGCCAAGTTTACACGCGGTGAGCTTACACGCATAGTGCATAGTGAACAAACTGGAAAATTTAAAAAAAAAAAAAAAAAACATTAAGATCCAGTGTAAACAGAGTGTTGAGTCATCACGTGTCTGAATAGTCCATATCACCCTTGGCATAGTTTACTGGTTTACACAAAGTCTAGTAGTTTACACAAATGTCTGCTGATAGCTCTTTTATGTGAATGATAACATTTATTGAAGGATTTTCCGCTCAGTATTGTTTGCAGGAGTGACTTAATCGTAGAAAATGTCTCCTAGAAAATGGGCAACTTTGTAGGAGTCTTTATGTATTATTCTGTTCTTTCCAGACACTGGATATGCTGGGAATTGGGTGTCATACCTCTGTACAGGTGAACAGAAATGTTCAGGTGTCTCGTAAGTGGGGGGAACACACTGTTCTGAAAGGTACCAGACACCTGGTGGATCTGACCTGCGCTTCCCTGGTACTTCGATTACACTCACGTTTAAATGGCATGAGAGAAACACACCACTGCGTAATGTCGTTTTATATACGCTTATATAGTCCTATTTGTGTGTTTCATATATAGCTCATATAGATCTCTATGAAAGATCTTGGCGCGCGGTGTGTTAGCTTAGCTGCCAACCCGATAGAGCCGCCGCCGTTAGCCAAGTTCTGCACTTGCGTAAGAGGAAGATAACTTGCTTCAGATGTGCTTCAGATCCTCTTCAGATATACTGCCTCAGTCCAGGGCTGTGCAGTTAAATATATCAGTGATGTCAGCTTGGGGGGGGGGGGGGGTTAGATGGGGAGGATGATCCCAGAGGCTCTGAATTATGGGGGGAATCGCTTTTTCCACGTTCATACGCTCGCACTTTATTTGACCCGCGGGCTTGGCGTCTGGAATACGGCGGGCGAAACCTCTGCCGCGTTTTAGCCGAAAACCCGGTTAGCCGCTAACGACGTGATTCTAAATACGGGGCTGACGCAAGACCGTTCTTCCATTGAAGGCTTTTACCCCCCTGGCCTGTGCCTTTGGAAGTTTTGGAATTGGAAACATACGCCAAGTCTGCCGGGGCAGGGTACAGCGTGTGCTGTAGCTTATGGCTTTCGCCGGGGAGCTGTGTATGTGAGTGACTGACTGGTCCTCAGTAGGCCAGACTGGTCCTCAGTGTACTAGACTGGTCCTGAGTGTGGGAGACTGCTCTCGGTGCTTCAGTCAGGCCCTCAGTACGCCAGACTGGTCCTCAGTGTGTCAGGGTTTATGGGGCAAGATTTTTTTACTCTGAATTTTAGCCGTCCTGTCCCCCTGTTTTTGAGGATTTTTTGTGTGCTTGTGACAATAGATTTGTTTATCTGATGGGAAAGGATGGGGGGGGGGGCATTAGAGGGGCCACTCTTGTCCCCCAAGGCCTGTCGAGTACAGACAGACTGGGCGGGGATGGTGGGGGGGGGGGGCGGGTGTGATATCAGACAGAGTGTGGCAGGAAATGAGACATGGGACTGTTGCCATGACAGCAATGGTGCAATAGATAATGGGGGCGGGGGGGGGCTCCTCAGGTAGTGGTTGTATTTTCAGTGTGTACCGGATAGCAGAGAAGGGTACAGCTAAGAGTTATTTCAATGATGGGAGCAGCGAGATGAGCCTTTGTGCGTTAATTGCTCTGAAGAGGACCTGAAATACCATCACCCCCCCCCCCATCACACACACACACACACACACACACACACACTCTTCACCCATCCCTTCACCGGCTACTCATTGTCCTGGAATTGTTCTCACTCAGTTCGTGACGCCGAAAGCTCTCGGCTCATCAAACCTGGAGTAAACAAGTTTGGCGCGGTTTCGTGGGAACGGACGCCGTGACGACCGAGTTCTGTGTTAAAGCTTTGAATCAGCGGGAGGATGAGGATGGAGACGTCGTCGCCGCGTGGGGCGAAGGCGACCACAACAGACGCGCAAGGCAGTGATATCACTGGTTTGTTTGAGTATGATCAGTCCTCCCACCTCATACATCCGTTAGACGCGATGCCCCCCCCTAGAGACCGTGGGCGCTTTTTGCTTAGTCCGTGAGTTACTCATTTTTAAAAGCAATCGTTCACCGTTATGCATCTGCGAAGCCATCCCAGCATGCCTCACTCCACAGGTCCTCAGCTGAGTCAGGATAGCTTGTCTGATACTCTGCGTCTGATACGGGATGAAGAAGTCTCATTTAAAAATGCTGTTGTTGCCTAGGGACTGCTGGGTGGCTTGTCCTGTTAATGCACTGGGTGGCCACCAGTCTGGTATGGAGTCCTGATGCTGCCAGTACCAGCCATGGCTAGCACTTGTATAGGGCGATACTTAATAGGCTGTAGCATTGGTCAGGGTTGTGAGGGTTACAGGCAATAGGATATTAGCTCACCAGTATCCCCCTCTGGTCAGTCGGAGACCCACAGTCTACCTGGACAAGCTGCACATGAATTTGCCGGTTAACTGGGGGACCTGTGAACTGGAAAGAAGCGACATTTTGATATCGTGGGGTAAAATGCATTTTAAAACTCTTATTCTTTCTGGAGTTTTTCCTCAGGAGCTGAGTTTCGAGCATTGCCTCTCTAGTTAACATCGCCACCGTGTCTCATTGACCTCCACACTCCAGACACGAATATGGTGCCCCTCAATTAAGCAGGTGAGAACGGCCGTAAAGCAGAACAAAGGGGATAGCGGCTCTTAATCGCGAGCGGCAAAGTTAAACAACAAAGCCCAGAGGAAACGACCTTGCCTGTGAAACGGCAGCTTCTGCTGATTAGAGACTTCCTCCCGCTTGTTAGCAGGACCGGCTATCTGCGCTATCGCAACCGTTTGAAAGGAGACAACTTCCCTTTCCTTTGCCCGGCTTGATAAGAAGCCTCAGAAAACTCGAGCCTCTGTTTGGCTGAGGATTGATGTTTTGGCCTCCCCCTGGTCTGAGACTGTCCGAGCTGCTCCTGTTGGAACTTGGTGACAAGACTTGTGTAAATACCCTTAGCCTGTGGACCGCGGTCTGTGGGAGTCTGGGATGTGGTTCTTTCTGGAATTTTTCTTCTCTGAGCGTCTCTCCTGAAGTCCTGAGATTTAGAGGGCACTGGAGACTCTTCGTCTTCTCAGCGAGCGTAAAATCTGCCTTCTCTCTCTCTCTGCCTCTCTCTCTCTCTCCGTCTCTCTCTCTCTCTGTATCTCTCTCTCCACCCATCAGGCTTTCGCCAAAGGAGTTGCACGGCTGTTGGGTCTTCAACTTCCTCTCCTGTTAATCTGAAGCATGTCATTGCACGCTGGTTTTAATGATAATATTTTTTATAAAATGAAATAAATCATATGGGTCTGTGTTTTTGTGCTGACTACAGCTGAACTTCTACATTGTTTTTCAGCTTGGCTTTGCTTTGACTGGATTTGTGGACCAATGACTGGACCTCTTCCATCCTGGTTCTGATCATAGTACAAACAGACCCCTGGAAGACCATTGGCAGGACTTTCGATTTGAGGTTTTTTCTGTATTAGAGATTAATGTAAACCAGATTGGTCCTCTACTGTGTCTTCTGCAAGAAATTGGGAATAAGACCACATTGTTGTATTCAAGCCCTCCTAATCTGTAACATTTTAATCTTAGATTAATGTTAATTGAACAGTGTTCCTAAATGTCGGTTGGTTAGCTGTTCCCTCCTGTTACCTGTCTGGTAACCCCTTGGACCCATCTCCTGTCCCAAACTCCTAGTGACGGGGTTCACTTGCAAAATCCAGGATTGCCCCCACATTGATCTTTGAGAGTCTTGGATTCATGCAGCTGCTGGAAGTGGAAGATTTACCTTACAAGTATGATCAGTAAACCCGTAGCTTAATGCTGACACCTCCCTTCAACACCCCCCCACCACCCCCCCCCCCCGTCCCAAATTCACAGTACACGCTGAAACCGACTCCTTAAGTCAAATCGGGTATGAAATCCACCTCATTAAGCACACTGTCCCCCCCCCCCCCCCCCCCCCCCCCCCCCCCCTTCCTTCCATCGTTCTCCTGTGTGGAGTCGCTGGGGTCACACCTCGCCACTTGTGGGGCGGAAAATGCTTCACGGTTCACTCCGGGTGAGAGAAAAGCATTAGCCGCATTGGTATCCCGGGAATGTGCTCCAACCGTATCGATATTAGAGGAGCGCGTTGCTGTTGTTGATGTCACGGGGCTGCACGCTAATGCGCGCTAAGCGTACGGGGGGATTGCTAGCTTTCAAGATGTGTGGAAGTGATTCATCTCTAGGCATTTTGGTTTTTTTCCGTTCTTGGATCGCGCTCACCACAGTGCAATTGATTTCCACCTTGACACGATGCATGAATCACTGGTCTAGATTGACATCGCGTGTCTGAATGGATTGGCTCTGGTTGTGACCCGTTGCACGAGGAGGAAGGAGATTGCCATTTAACAGAAAAACGGTGGTGTTCTCTTCATGAATCCAGCTCAATCGTACTATCTTATGGAACATAGTGATATTGTATCAAAAGCTCTCTCTCTCTCTATCTCTCTTTCTCTCTCTGTCTCTCGATATCCTCCATAACTGCAAATGCAAATATAAAAGCTAGGATATGGAGCCTCTGTGGTCCTGGAAATCTGTCGGCCATCTGCAGATATTACCATGGTGATGTCTGTGGTGATGTTTTAACAAATGTGCATCTTTTAAAATTTCAACTAAATATAATAGATGTAATTCTGATTTTCTTTGTATAGCCATTCACTATTCACTGCATGAGAGCAGGGGGTCACTTTAAGAGAGGATCCTGGGTTAAAAAAAAAAACGGATAAAATTTGAAGCACTCTTCCTTCCCGGACGAGTCTATGCCACCAGTACAGCAGAGGTGAGGAGAGATTTAATGGCTGGATTAAAGTGTCCATTTGTGCCAAAACATCTGCGTGCACTTAAGAGAAAGTGCTCTGTGCAGATGAAATGGGCCCTGTGCTCAAGTATAATATTGATATTTCTCTCAAATACTCTGGCTTTTTGTCTGGCTGTGGGCAAGTGTGGTGAGAGAACCGGAAATGGTGGAATGCCGGGGTGTTCTCCTGATGAATTCCGTGTCTATCCCGCCACCTTGCGCTGGGCTACAATGGAAAAGGCCTGGTCTGTCGCTCCCAAATTGACCTAAGGGTTGGGTCGTTGGGTTGGGTTCTTTTGATGCTGGGTCACATCCTCTTAATGCTGGGTTCCACCTTTTGTCACTAGGAGGAGGTCCTTATTCAGGAGCTTCTCCTTCGCCTTTCCTTCTTTCTTGCCCTCTCTCTCCCTCCCCCTTCTCCTTTTCTTCCTTTCTCTCCCTCACTCTCCTTCTCTCTCTCTTTCTCTACTCCCCCTCTCTCTCTTATCTGTCCCTCTCTTTCTGTCTCTATCTCTATCTCCATTTTTCTCTCCCCCCTCTCTATCTGTAGTTATCTTTCTCTCCCCGCCCTCTCTCTCCCTCGCTCTCTCTCTCTCTGTCTACTCAATCTCAGCAGAATGGTAATTTGGAGGAGAAGAAGAATGAAGAATAATGATAAAAATCCCCTGGAAGGAGAGCCTATTAGCATGACATGGTGTTCCCATCAGTCACAGGTTCCGTATGTTAATTGAATGTGTGTGTGTGTGGGGGGGGGGGGCCTGTCTCTCCCTCCCTCCCCCCTGGGGCGCCAGGCTTTATCGCCTGTCTCTCGCACACTCTTGACTCTTTTCCCAGCATGCTTTGTGTCACCCAGCCTGGATGACATGCTGACTTTGAGCGGGAAACAAGGCCTTCAGCAGTCAGGAGGCCAGCGCAAAAGAGACAGCTCCCAGCTTTTAAATAAAATATAATAACTATAGCTATATATGACTTTTTAAAAATGCTTTTCACCATCTCCATCTTCAGTTTGGTTTTTCAGATCGGTTTATTTCTTGGGTTTGCTCCGTGTGCATCTCGATCAGGGATCTCAAACTCCAGTCCAGTCCTGGATGGTCTCTGTGTCATCTGTTCTTTTTTAGTGGTTTCTTTCCAATCAGCTGCCACTTCAGGCCAAGGAAACAGGGAAACGAGGTGTGTGGCCTCTGTAGCCAGTCTTAAATAAACCCGTAACCAGCAGACGCTGTGGCCCTTGGGGGCTGAAATTTGTTGCGTTTGATATCTGCTTCTTCGACTGGGATCGCAGGCCTTTTTCTGTGGATGCTACCCTCTGCCTGCTATGTCCAGGAAAGGCTGTAGACATGGAGCTTAGTGAGCTGGGTGTTGATATCTACCAGTCAGCAGAGAGTGGGATATTATATCCCCAAGTATTCAGCTGGGTCTGAGCCAGGCTGTGACGGAACAAGTCTGTTGACGTCTACGTCTGTGTCTTTGCAGGTTTGTGTCTGTTCGTCTGCATGTCTGTCCATTTGCGTGTTTGTGTCTGTGCGTCTGTGTATGTTTATATCTGTTTGTCTGCAGTCCATCTGTAGCTTTTTCTTGTCATTTTTAAGTGTCCTTGTCCTTCTGGCATTCTCCTCTCAGCCTTGCTCTGGAGGCGTGGGACAGGTTTTTGAAAAGAACCTGCTTTTTTTTGGGGGGGGGGGGGGGGGGGCACCAGCTTTGTTTTGGCTCTCAGGGTGACCCCGATTCCAGTACCCTCATGCCCTTGCTCCCTCTCTTCTCTGTTCTGCTGCAGAGGGGCCCTTGATGATGAGGAGAGGGGTTCCCCCTTTTTATTCATTAGTTTATGACATCACCTATTCATCTGCTGGGAACCAGCACTATGCTGGAGTTCAGCCAATGGGGGAAGAGGAGCCGCATGGGTCCAACTTTTCCTAAAACCCCAATGGTAAAGATAGGGGCTGTGAGCAGGCTGTGGCTCTTGTACAGTATTGAATATACACCCCTGATTGGTGGCCTTCTTGTTGTGCGAAGACAAATATTTCTGTAGCACCCCAAATCATGAGTGGTGAAATACTAAATGTACATTTGCTTCTTTTGTCTTTCAGTAAATGCTGAGGCTTAATTGGCTGAATGGCCTGTTCTCCTCATTACATATTCTTCCATTCTCATGTTCTTCTTATTGGCCTGTTTTCCTGAAGCTACGTGCTCTGCCATGCTAGGCATTTTACCCACAAGCCCCCCAAGCAGGATTCCGCCTGTTGAATGAGACGCTGGGCGCACGGCGCTCTCTCTGGTCCAGGGCAGCGCTCACGAGGGCTAAAGGCGACGGTCCTGCGACGAAGCGGCCGTCAGTGGCTCCGTCGTCCCCGCGGGACACGTCTGCTTTTATGGCGTTAGCGAGCGCGAGGTGCGCGCGTGAGTCTCGCGTTCTGATGATGATGATGATGTGCGCGTTTCTCCTGTGTTTGGATACGGAACCCCCCCCCATTAATGTGGGATGAAGAATGCATTAAGATTCCTGGCTTCAAAAAGGCCGAGTCTCTTCCAAGCCGGCTCTGTCATCACATGGCGGACTTCCTTTGGTGCCCCCCCGCTCCTCGAAGATTACCCCTGTCAGAAGGGGGCGTAAGAGAACTCGCTCTGACACAAAAAGGACAGGACGTGACGAGACTGTGGCTTTTTGGCGATGACGGAAGTGCCCGTAGACTCCGGCGAAGCTGAAAGGTTTTTATTTTCTCTGCTCTCGGCTCCCGGAGGCCTTTTCTTTTTTTTTTTTTCTTTTTTTGGCGAAGGATTTGGGCGCGGTGAAAGAGACAGGAGCTCTGGAATATCAGTCAGCGCGGTGGAGTTAAGCTCGCTAATGTACCGCCGCTGCAGAGTTCTGAGGAGGTGGGGGGGGGGGGGTCGGGTGCGGGGGTGGGGGAGTGATGGCAGGTGCGGTCTGAGGCTCACCTGGGCATCTGCACTCAGCTGTGAGGACTGAGGAGACAAAGGACGGTGTGAAGGAGCTGTTGCCAGGTGTGCGGGCGGGGGGGGTGGGGGGGTTGGGCGGGGGAATTAGGGTGGCAAAGCCAACCCCCCCTACCTGGCCCAGCTCCTCGTTTGATATGAGATTAGATATGGCGCCCCATGAAGACTCATCGTTATCTTCTACCTCTGATGAGGTCTGGTGAGGGGGGGGGCGGCGGGGGGGGGGGGGGCACAGGTGCTGAGGCCTCAGCCGACCTCCCCTGACCCCAGCGATGTAAACACATTAAAGCCAAACACAGTGGTGATGAAAGCAGCAGCAAATATGTACCAATATTACAGGGAGTATTTCGGGGTTGATCCAGGTGCTCTTTGGATGAAAGGGGGGTGGTGGGGGGGGCGTAGTGCTGTAGGCAACAGAAAGCTATTTCATTATTTACAGCATGTCTCACACACAACATAAGCTTTTCTGAGACCATTTTGGAGTGGATTTTTATAGATTCTATTTTGGTCCAATTGAGGGATATATATTTTTTGGCACTATTTGTCGTCCCCTCCCTGTCTTGTTCATGAAGCCCAGAGCTGGTGTGTGAAGCCGGTCCAAGTCGACCCCTCGTCTCAACATCTCAAACGCCACACGGTGCTAAAATAAAATAAACGCATGCTGAGGAACGTTTGGCCTGAAGACCAACTGAAGGACAACCAGGGCAGTTTAAAAAAAAAAAATTTCGGATCCATATTTATTCATCCCGTGAAATGGAAAAAAAAAAAAGATGAAATGCGGTAAATATTTATGGAGACCCTACTGTGGATAATTCAGCTAAAAAAAAAAGAGTTTCCTGTGGGTTGCGGATTTACATTTAGTCATGTCGGAGTAGCTCTTACCCACGTCTGAATCTGTGTCACGGCAAAGGTCAGGCTGACGACGGCAATGACGCTGAGCCGCTGGTGTCATAACTCATAACCAGAGTCATTATGCAAACCTACAGCATAACGGTAAGTGCCACAGTAAATGTAAGGGGGAGATGGGGGATGTAGTGCTGTAAGCAGTGTAATGGATCTGAGGGTGTAGTGCTAAATGTGGCATGAGTTTGTGCAGGGAAATTCAACGTCTGGTTAAAAGTGATGATCTCTGCTATCGAGAGAACCCATGCTAGCGTGTTGCATGACTTTAACTCCCTCTTTCTCTCTCTCTCCCTCTCCCCCTCTCCCTCTCTCTCTCCCTCTCCCCCTCTCTCTCTTTCTCTCCCTCTCCCCCTCTCTCTCTTTCTCTCTCTCTCTCCCTTTTTTCCCCCCCCTCTCCCCCTCCCTCCATCAGTTGTCTGCGCGCAAGCGGGCTCCTTGGACTTCACCACGGAGCCCAGTTCCCAGGATGCACAGCACGGGCGCAGCGCCATGCTGAGCTGTGAGGTCAGCGACCCGGCGGGCGTGGCCTACAGCTGGCTGTACGACGGCGAGCCCGTGACGGACTCCGAGCGCCGCTTCCAGGAGGGCAGCAACCTCAAGTTCACCGCCGTGGACCACCGGCTGGACGGCGGGAACTTCCAGTGCGTGGCGATCGACACCGCCACCGGGGAGGAGAAGCGGTCGAGCAACGCGTCCTTCAACATCAAATGTGAGTGTCTGTGGTACAGGGAACCCCCTTATCGCACTAACCCTGCGTCCCCAATGTGTCCCCAGTGCACCCCCAAACTCACCCTTTACTCAGACTCACAACTCACCCCACATGTCTCCAGCATGCTGCAGTTATCCCCCCCCCCCCCCCCAAAAAAAATCACTCTCAACTCTCTGTACTCACACAACCCCCCCAGTGTACTTAAAATGCTTCACCTACAAATGCATTCCCCCACCACCCATAGGCAAGAGCAACGGAACATGGTATATAGGGCCTATACAGTTCATAGGTTTGAATCCCAGGGGGGGAGGGGGGTTGTGGGGCATTGCTTCTGTTCACAGTTAATCTAAATCCATGGAGATTGTCTGCATAGTTATTATAATGCAACAAAGAAGATGGGCTGCTTTGACAAACAGTTTGCTTAGCAAATACACAGAAATGGACTGAAGATTGGGGGAGGTTGCATGCAACTTTTACACATGGCGTGTGCCGTAAGAGTGTGCTGAAAAAGTTCACCCACCGGCTTTCTCTCAGCACACACAGATTGCCTTGTTGCTGCAGTGAATAAGTACGTACATGAGGACCATTGTGAAAAACAGATTTCTTTTTCATCCTTTCCTGCTCTGTCATTGAAGGCAAACATTCCTTCCCTGCGAATCTCCCGCCCCTTCTTTCATTTGTCTTTCTTTTCTAATGCAAACAGGCGGACAGAAGAGTCACATCGCTTACACGAGCGCGTTAGTTAATCTGTCCCTCTAGGTGGCGTCATCGTGTCTCCATTTCCCAGCGTACAACGTGTTGTTATTATTTTTTTGTTCGTACGTTCTCTAAAAAGCCTTTTGCTAACTTAATTATGGCGCTAAAAAAAAAAGTTACCCGGTCTTGTCAAAAGAACGTTTCAGCTCCCGTTAGCCATGGTGCCGGTTTATCTGGAGTTCGGGATGTTTTCTTCTTCTGATCTTTTGTACGCTCCCCCCCCCCCCCCCCCCCCTCCCCCGTTAAGTCTTGCTGAGCGCCCCGGGGGCTTGGGGATTTTTATCTCTCCCTCTCTGAATGCCTCCACTTCTCCTCGTTTTTCTGGAGCGGCGAGAGCGAGCGCTACTCAATATGTTCCCCGCTCCGCGCACAATTGGCCCCCTTGTTTTGTCTTTACCGCGCAGGCCCCTCCAGGTAGGGCCCCGTTAAACGGGCTTTGTGTCCAGGCTTCGCTGCTTGCCAACAGGCTCCTGGGGCCTACTTTACGCCTGACAGCGGGCCCGTTAGCTTACAGTACCGAACCAGAACTCTGCTGCGGTGCATGGTGGGTCCACCGTGTCTCCATTTCGTGCCAGAAAATCAAAAAGGCTCTGGGAAATGGGATTGGATTGTACTTTTAATTATTATTCTGGGTACAATGCATAATTGTACATTAAAAAACATAATAACATTCCATGTACATTTAAAATATGTATCGGAACTAATTTAATTCTTTAGCTGACGGTACGATTTCAGATTTCTCCTACAGAGACAGAATTTTCAAACAAACGTTTTACCAACCAGATTGTACCATATCATATGAAATAGGGGTTTTGTTCTGAAAATTGGTAAAAACATATGCATTTCTTTTAAAATTGCTTTCATTGTGCAGAAGCCATTTTTAATTTTAGCCTTTCTGAAGCAGACATGTAGTATTTTAGCCTATTTAAGCTATGGGGAGGGGTGCGGTGATTAATTTTGGTATGCTCGTATACCACACAAGTCAAGATGGCTGCTTTGATCTCTGTGCAGAAGTAGTTAGTGGTTTGGCTCATGACATGCCATAGCATTTCCCATTGACGGGGTACGAACTGCAGCATTGCGTTAAGTTTGCCGTCTGTAGTTTTAATGTCACCCCCACCCCCTCCCCCCCGGGGAGACCATTGTGGCTGTACTTTTAAAAGAGAACTGCCTCATGTTCTGCGATTAAAGCTGATTTATTGTGGCAGTTAAAGAGTTTGGAGAAACGCCGCTGAAATGCAACAAGGTTCGAGGATGCTCGAACCTTGAGCGGACTCGAGCTTGCAAGCCCTCTGTGGCATTTCACCAGCACGGAGCCTCGAAGAAAAGCGAAATGAGTAAACGTTTTCGGAGCCTTGGAGATGGCAAGACAAAGCTCACCTTCATGTCGTCTGCCAAGATTAATTGCTGGTAATTTCAGGGGGTGGTTGCCTGTGTCAGATAATGAGAGCAGTTGGCTGAAGGAGACGCCTGTTTTTGTGGTCCGTGTGAAGACGGGCCAGATGGCATGAATGCTGGGCTTGTTTTCTCTTAATGAGGGGCGCTGGGTTTGACAGCTTGGGCCTGCTGCCGCGACTTAGTGAAGTGTTAGTGAAGCAACGTGGAAGGAGCGGAGTATCTGGTTAGTCTTGAGCATCTGTGGCGTCATCTGCCTGAGATTTATGGAGCGGCTTCCTGGTTTGAGACCTGCGGTTAGTTTAAGTGACCGAGGGTAATTTCACACCGGTGCTGATGGGGAATTAAGTCTGAAGTCACTTTTGCTGTAGTTTCAAATCCTCAAAATAAAGACTTCAACTCCCATCAGTCCTTGCAGAGGGATACTCCCCCAAGTGATACTCATACATCTGACCCTCAGCTTCAGAACTGCAGGTGACATCATCAGCTATGTGCTATAACCTGAAACCTGGTTGTGCCTTTTTTTAACAGCTATGGACCTAGCCCCATTTGTTCAATGAAACAAATTGATTGAAAACTTAGCAAAGGGCACTTTTCGTGAAGAGCTGCAGGGTCGTCTGGTTTTTATTGGACTTGCCATGACGTGGCTTCAGCAGGGGAGGGTCCTGGCTGAAGCGGTCTGTGAACTCATGCATGGGGGGAAAGGGGCGCTCCTTTCCTTAAATACTGCTTCCGATTCATCTTGTGTCAGACTTGCAGGTATCATCTCTGATAGCTGGAGAGCGTTTTCAGCAGTAAAGCCAAAAAACTAGCGGGCCCATTCTGAAAATTAGGCAGAAATGTGGAAAGGTCGCCTGCCCTGCCGAACCTGAGGACCTGAGGGTCCCTCCTCCTCTCTGGCTTTAACCGTCTTTAATGCAAACTCATCCTTCCTGGTCCACCCATATCCCCCAGCCCTTCCTCCAATCCTTAAAACGAAGAGCGTGACTTGGAGCAGTGTTTCTAGGGGGGGAATGCAACAGCTGATATTTATCTGAAATCGCCCACTCGACGATTACATTAACGCGGCTGCCAGGTGACGTTTCCCTGCTGTAAGCGATTCATATCTGCTTTGATCGTGCGTATGTACAAAACGTATGTGGGCTGATGAAATCCTCTGCAAAACATTTGCTCCCCCCCCCCCCCCAAAAATAAAAAAAGACTTGTTGCCAGGGCAACCAGTGCGCTCAGTATTACCTTGCTGAAATTTTTCAGGTCCAATTTCCCAGCAGCCCTTGCCTTAATTTGCATTATGGCGGAACTGAGGCCGTTTGTGAGCGCGTGGTCTGATTTTATTTTTTGATTGTGTGTTTTTTTTATTTTTTGATCCCGTTTTACATGCGTAGCGGCGGATTGCCTGGATCTCTTACCCGCCTCGTCCTGTTGGATTCCGCTACGCCTTGCTGGTGGATTCGCTACGGTGTGGCGAAATGCAGAAATGGAGTTTATGGCCCTTTTTTCTAGAATGTTCTTCCAGAGACAGCTAGCCTGTTGATGAACTGAAATGACAGCCAGAAGAAGACCTGAGATTTGACTGAGTTTGTCCTTGTGTAGAAGGAAGGTGGGGGGGGAGGGGGTCACTGCTGTTCCATAAGGATCATGTTCCGGTGGAGTGGAAGATATTTTAACCCTTTACCTGCTGGCCTGGCCCTATGGGAGTTATAGGAAAGGCCTGTAAAGCTTGGCTTACAGGCTTGCCTCTGTCCACGTGCTTCTCGTGCAAGACCCTTAACAGCAGCCTCCTCTGAACTCTCAGACAGAGATTTTTACACACAGCCTTCCTTGAAATAACAACATGGATCACCCTGGGCAAGCCCTTTACTATCAGGGCCCCCCTGTGTAACAGTAGTAGGTTTTCTTGTTTGCTTTTTATCTTTTTTTTCCCTGTTTTTTTTTGCTGAGGAAAAAGTGTGGATACTGCTGTAAGGAGATCCCTCTTTTAATCTGGTCCTCGCTTAAGGGTCAAGTGTCTGACTGGAGTGTTGGCCCAATGGCCTTATGGGTAAACCCAGATGCCTCGGCTGGCGTCAAGCTCATCCCACACATATCCTATGACTGATATATACTGGACCGACGATACCTGCGTTACTGAGGTCCCCTGGTGCTGAACGACCCAACGTCCTCACAAAGGAGGAATCACCTGACACTACTGTGTGCCTGTTAAGGACAGATCTGCTGAAATGCAGTGTAATATGCTCTCAATGAGGAACACAACCCGATTCCTTTTCGCTGACAACATTTTCAGTTTTTTAGTGTTCTGCGCATCCTGCCCTACTGTGTTTTCTAGTTTAAAAGTGCGGGGACATTTTATCAGGAAATAAAACTGAATTTGAAAGCACTGGATGAAAATAATTGGTTGTTTCTTCATTTTTAAAAAGCTTTTTTTTGTCACTGTTAGACAGGCATTGTCTTGTGGCTGTTATGCTAGTTAGGAAGGATGTATTCACATGGAAAGGAATGTGCTTGGAAATGTAGACATACTGTACAACTGAATTCTTTTGTGCACAGGAGTGCTCTTATCCAGGTACAGAAGGTCTTATCTATAAATGCGATAAGATGCTGATAAAAGCTTTGTTTATGAAAGACATCTCGACTAAATTAAATGTATGCAGTGTTCAGTTTTTTTTTCAGTAATAGATTGAAAATGACATTGAGCATGCTGTCATTTTCTACAGAGTAATAACAATGCTTTAGAAAGCATTTCATATTTTGGGGCTATTATTTTTCATATTTACCCATATTTATAAAACCCAGTGAACAGCTCTACACAGATCCATGTTTATTTCATTGGCATCTGTGATGTTATGAAAATGTTGATGAAAATGATAAAGTTGTGGGGATAATGTATGTGTACATTTATAGTTATACATATTTAGTTATCCATGTCCATACTCCATATGCAGCTGCATAGGTAGTATAATGGTTCAGGAACTAGACTTGCAAGGAGCTGGCAGGTCCTATTCCAGGACTGCAGACACTGCCATGGTATCCTTGAGCGAGGCACTTAACCTTTATAGTTTCGGAAAATATCCAGCTCTATAAATGGATAGTGTGTGTGTGTGTGTTTAAAAAAATTAAGTGCTTTGTAAATCACTCTGGATAACAGCATTTCATAGGCAGATAACATAATACAATGTAATGTGATGTCATATAATATAATGTGATGTAATGTAACAGGAATGTGAAGTCATATAATATAATGTGATGTAATGTGACAGGAATGTGATGTGATTGCAGGGCTGGAGAGTGGCGGGGTGACGCTCAAAGACCCCGCCTCCGAGGCGGAGATTGAGAGCTCTGCACCAGTCACGTTGCGGTGTCACATTGATGGACATCCACGGTGAGGAATCTCCACAACCGATTTTTAAACAGAATCAGGGTTTATATGTGGTCCTTTCTCTTTGTGTTTGTAACCGTATATACATATTTTTTTTCTGACGTAAGAAGCATTAAAGCTTACACAAAATAAAAAATGTTTCTCTTTGAATCCCGGCTGTTAAATGTTTAATTATTCATCTTTTTGGCAGTATGCAAATTTAATAATACAATTATTAAAAATGCGATCAGAATTTTTTTTAGACGTGAGAATTATTAAAGCTTAAATGCATAAAAAATGGTTTATTTGAGTCCCCTCCGTGTTTGAAATGTTAAGCTCCATGTTAATTTTTATGGTTGTACAAGCAGCAGTATAAACATATTTATTTTTTAAGTAATATGAATTATTCGAGCTAAAACTTATGAAAATGTGTTTTTTTTTTGGGTCCCTTCTGTTTTAAGTGTAATCAGTCATCTTTATGGTCGTACCAGCTGCAGCATATACATATTTACTTTTTTTTAAGTAATATGAAATATTCAAGCTGAAACGTATGAAAATGTGTTCATGCACGCCAGGCCCAACTGCCAGTGGTTCAAGGATGGCGTTCGGCTGTTGGAGAGGAGTCACATGATCAACGGCAAGGAGCGCACGCTCACGCTGAAGAACCCCAGCCCCGAGGAGAACGGCCTGTACCACTGCTGCGGCAAAAACACCGTCGGACAAGTGTGCAGCAACCGCAACTTCACCCTCAACATCATAGGTGTGTGAACGTGTGTGGGGTGTGTGGGGGTAGGAGGTGTGTGTGGGGTGTGTGGGGGTAGGAGGGATGTGTGTGTGTGTGTGTGTGTGTGTGTGTGTGTGTCTGTGTGCGTGTGGGGTGTGTGTGTGTGTCTGCGTGTGTGTGTGGGGGGGGGGGGGGTGTCTGTCTGTGTGTGTGTGTGTGTGATTTTCTGTGTGAGTGTGTGTGCGTGCGTGCTTATGTGCATGTGTGTGTGTGGGGGGGGGGGGGTGTGTCTGTCTGTGTGTGTGTGTGTGTGATTTTCTGTGTGAGTGTGTGTGCGTGCGTGCTTATGTGCATGTGTGTGTGTGCGCGTATGTGTTCGTGCGAGCGTGAGTGTGCGTGTGGATAAGATAACACAAGATAAGCTTCATTGTCCCCAGAGGGAGAATTGTCTTGGGCAAAGCGCTTCACAGGATTAAAACCAACGCGGTACACAGAACAATACACTAGACAAAACTTTACACTATACAGGACTGATCAATACAGCCGGCAATTATGGTCTAAAGATCTAAAGTGCTTCTCTGTGCAGTGCAGGTATGGTAACAATGCAGGCTGTTGTTTCTGCTCCTCCTGCTGTTCGATGCTCTAATAGAGCTGTGGATAAGTTGTTTGTATCGATTCCTTCTACACTGTGTGTGTCTGTCTGTGCCTGCAGCATCCACAACTCCAGATTTAGATTTTGTGTGTGTGTGTGTGTGTGTGTGTGTGTGTCCTTAATGAGCAAATTAATTTTCCCCCAACCCCACCTATTCTATTAAAATGTAGCCTAGCCTTCTGTTCTGTGGATTCAAAACAACGGTGTGCTCTCGGTAACCAGGACGCCGGTTCGTTTAGAAAAAAAGAGTATGATTAATTATGCTAATAATTTTTTCCTGAATATTACGTTGCCCTGGCTTCGGTTACGGTCGACCCCTGGGTCCTCTCTCTCACGTTCTGGGAGAAACCCCCCCCCCCTGTCTCCCCTCCGCTCTACGCTGCGACAGGGAGGGGAGCTGCTGTCCCCGTCGCCCAAGGATACGCCACTCCTGTCCCCTGCTCCTAATTAGCCCTGCGCTGTGCGTGTGCAGAGGGAGAGGGAGAAAGGGAGAGAGAAAGAGGGAAGGAGAGAGAGAGAGGGAGGGAGAGAGGGAAAGGCAGAAAGAGAAAGAAATGGAGAGAGAGGCAAAGAGACTTTGGATTTTAAACATCCGTTTATTTTATTCATCAGGTCAAAACAAAATTGCTACAGGCAGGGAGAGATGGATAGGGAGAGCAAGGCATGAACAGAGAGGGAAAGAGCGAGAGAGGGTGAAAGAAGCAGAGAGAGAGAGAGAGAGAGGGAGGAGAAGCATGACGAAAGGGAGAACAGAACGCTGCATTGTTGGCGGGCTTTGCCGCCATTTCTCTGGCGGGACCTCTGCCAGGAGCCGCATTTTCCCTGTGACACGCGTGTCTGGAACCCGTACCCCCCCCCCCCCTCGCCCCCCTAATAAAGCCCGTTTGGACTGGATCCCGAGTCCCCGGTGTCACTCAGACGGGGGTAAACCATCCGCCTTCGGGTCGCTCCGCGGCGTTTCGTTAGCGCGGTTGCGCTCAGGCCAGGTGTAGGCTGGGAAACGGGAGCTGGTCCCAGGTGACCTGTTCTGTCTGAACCCCCCACCCCCCCCCCCCACCGCCCTCCCCTGCCTCCTCACACCCACCCTGCAGTTTGGGTGGCCCCATTGTCAACTGTGTGATTTTTTTGGGGTCCTTCCCCAGGTATAGGAGCTCCTAAAACTAGCCCTTTCACTCTCTGGAGTTGTGATGGTTTTTGTTTCAGATTTACATGACATAATTTTAAGGGGTGTGTCCAGAGTTGTATGTCTGAAAGGGGGGGGGGGCTGTGTTGGTCCTATTCATACCCTGGTGGAAGAAAAGCTATGGACCGAAGCTCAGAAGAGATTTTCTGTGAACCCTGCCCCCCCCCCCCCCCCCCCCCCCCCCCCATTCAAATTCACTCGTTTCCCCCCTGCATACACATGCATGTGTAATCCACACTGTTTTTTTCACTGCTGGGGTGTTATATTATTACCCTTCATCTGTGAGAGACGTACATCTCTTCCCGTCGGTGCTAGTTACTGACCAGGTCTCTCCAGGTGCAGTTGGAGTATATTATCCGTCTTGTGCGGATGCTCTGCGCACTTTAGTTTCATCTTCAGAACGGGTGACGCAGTGAGGATTTGAAAATAAAGCATAGATGGCGATTCCAAATACATGCACACAAAATTTTTTAAAAAACATGACAGAATTGGGGAAGAATTCCTCTCGTGTAAATCGGCCGGTGATGTGGAAAGAACGCCTCCCTGCTGCGGTCGTTCATGCATTAGAGGCAGCCCCATTACACTCACTCACAGAAATGCCCATTCTCACCGCCGCCCGTCCGACCCGCGTCGGCGCCACCTTCAGGGGTTTCGCCTCTCCCTGGAGGCAGTCGAAGCGTGAAGAGAAACACGGACAGAGAGACCGCCAAAAAAAAAAAACCCCCCTCAAAACTCCAAACTGTGTTCCAGCGTCACGCTATACTGAGCGTACCCCCGACCTGGGTCTGTCTGGGGGTTTATCGGGGTCCCCTGGGGCGGGAACAAGCTCGGCGCTGTCAGCCTATCGCACCGCGCCGCCAGGCGTCGAAAGGGAAGATGGAGTCCTTCTCCGTCGTCTGGTTTCACGGTTCACACCTTATGAGCCCTTGTTAGCCGAGACACAGCTGCTGCTGCTGCCGTTTTTTTTTTTTTTGTTTGTTTTGTTTTGTTTTTTTTGGCTGCCAATTATAGGTACATGCCAAATGGGAGTGTGCTGCCAGGCCCTGGATGTTCCCCGTTATGCTGCGGATTCAGGAGATCAACTGGCCTCGTTCACTGTGACACCTGAAGCGCTTTCCTAAGACCTCTGTCAGTCAATCATAAAAGGCCTCTTATGGTTTATTGCATTGGTTTGGTTTTTTTTTCCGGTTACGTTGTCGAGGTGCTTGAAGAGTTTGTCCTGAGTGAGTCGGTATGTTTGTGTGGTGTGAGTGCGTGTGTATGTTTGTGTGGTGTGAGTGCGTGTGTATGTTTGTGTGGATGTGTGAGTAGTGGAGGGGGGCTTTCATTAGCAGGTTAGCTGCTATTTTCGCCCTGGCTCTTGAGGAGGGTTTTGTACCCACCATCATCCCCCCCCCCCCCCCCCCCCCCCCCCCCCCCCCCCCACCCGCAAGACCTATTAATGAACCTTACAGACTAGTGTGAAAAAATGAAACATTTTATCGCCAAGGCAATGAACTTTACTGAGCTGGCTTTAGCATGGTTACTTCACAAAGAACAAAAAAAGAATGAAAGTGTAAACATGATTAAAAAAGGAAGCTCCACAGGAATAAAAACAAAACCAAAGTCTACTCTTCAGTTTGTGATTCTGCTTCATAATCAGATAATAAGCGTCCTCTCCTCCTGAATGTTGAATGTGAATGAATGTGTTTTTGTGTGCTGTTTGTCCGGTTGACTCTAACAGTCTTGGTTGGGTTTTTGGTCCCCCCCCCCAGATAAGAGCTTCCCCCGGCCGGTGGTCTCACCTGTGGACCAGGTGGTCATGCGGAACGAGGAGGCCGTCTTCCACTGCCAGTTCGCCGCCGAGCCGCCGCCCACGGTCGAGTGGTACCACGGCAACGACCCCGAGCCCCTCACCAACAAGACCCGGTACGTCACGCTCACGGTCACGTCCTCCTCTTCCTCTTCCTCATCCGCGGATCTTCCACCCCCTGCTTACCTCTCCTGTAGTCTCGGAATCATGGAGGACAGATTGTGTAAAACCTCAGGGCTCTCTCTCTCTCTCTCTCTCTGTCTCTCTCTGTCTCTCTCTCTCTCTCTCTGTCTCTTTGTCTCTCTCTCTCTCTCTCTGTCTGTCTGTCTCTCTCTCTCTCTCTGTCTCTCTCTCTCTCTCTCACCCCTTCGGTAGCAGCGCTAACGGCTACGATGGTAAGTGACAGGAGGGATGTTCCGCCTGGGACGCTGGTTGAATTCGCGGAAATGTGTGACGCCTGTTCTTTCACCGTTTTCCCACCTTCCTCTCCGTGTCTCACGGCTCATGTCTGAAACACCATCCCCTCAGGAAGAACCGCCTTCTCAGTGCTGTGTGATGTGATGTCGTCGTCGAATATTCGGGAGATGTTTCTCGTAAATTTGAAAAAATCTGAAGAATTTTTCTGTTGTCCGGAAAAGGTTAAAGCATTCACGCATGCTTGTTTAACTCGGATCTGGTCCGGCCAAATACGTGTCCTTTGGTTCCCTTCGGGCACCTTTTAAGGGTTGACACTTTGGGTTAATCCGAAACATGTAAAACTAGCTGGTACAGGTCTTTACGAGGCTGCACTTTAAGCTGGGCTTGGCAGGAGGGCTGTAAGAAAACAATGAGTGCTTGACATTTGATTTTCCACACGCAAGTGCCTTGAGCTGGCTTCACTCCCATGGAGCGTTTACATGTAGTGAGCTTCACTGAACCGCGTGCGAAGCTGACAGGAGGGGACGTCTTTGCGTCTTAAAGCCCCTTCCCTCTCCCACACATTTAATACCCCTCTGTGTTTACGTAGCCGTTACTCGCGAGCAGTTCCGCGTTGGTGCGAACGACTCGGCTGAGGTCACGTGGGGAAATTTGCAGTCGACCGTCTTTTGACGTGTGGTCGACTTTTAGCAGATTAGCAGGGGTTTTTTTTTTTTTTCTTTCCCTCCTCCGTCTTCAATAATAATAATTTTTTTTAAAATCTGGATAACTTTCCGGACGACTTTTCCTTCCGTACGTTCGCCAGCTTTTCCCGAGACTTCGCCGTGCCCTGCTGGGGAAACGTGGTTTTCATCTCCTGACACGATTCCTCCCATCAGGAGAAGTAAAAAGTAAAATATATTCTTCCTGACGGGATAAGTAAAAGGTAAAAAATATTCCTCCTGTCAGGTCTTCTTCTGGCACCCTGCTGTGATGAAACATTTTATAGCTACATTCAGCTCTTCAAACGCACGTGTGAGAGTTTTATTTGGAACATGCCGGAGTTCCTTCCTTCCAGTTCCAGCAGATTGAGGTGCGTAGACGTCTCTCTGGAAGCTGGAATTGCATCATCTTGAAACTGTAATTGAACTGTCGTACCGATGGTGTTGGAATCCAGTGTAATTGAGAGATGAGGAGTACGGATGTTGTTATAAATTTTGCCAAACCGTAATTACAAACCGGTTTGGTAATACCCGGTCCTGCTTTTTGAGAAGGCCTCAGGATGGGTGAGCTCAAGGTATTTTAACGTCCAGTGGGGTCCGCTGTCAGGCTCGGGCGTTCGAAGCGGACCAAGGCGGATCAAACCGGTTTGTGCTGGGCTTCACCGTGCGCACGAGGAAAAGCTCATCCAACAGCCCTGGAATGTCGGAAAACGCCTGTACTGTCTCGGGGTGCCACCGAGGTCGGTTGGAACATTCGCACGTCTTCAGTGTTTTCTTTGGTGATTCAGATCCAGATTCTTTTTGTGTGAAGGCCTCCTCTTTCGCTTCGCAGGTTCATTGCTGCCAGTGAAATGTGCACTTGTGGTTCAGAGGTAGCGTTGCCGGTCTGATGACCGTGAAATATTTTGCCATCGTGACTTGTTTCGTCTCGTGTCTTGTTTTATCAGTCTGGTTTGTAGTGGGAGGGGCCTTACAGTTACCCGCCATTGTGACTGATGATGATGATGGTACAGTTGGACTGTTGCATTGTGGGTCTGTGTGATTGCGTAATTAAGAATTGAGCAGATTAAAATGAATTTAAAACGCGTACCTTCATTTCTTACGGGGACAGTTGGGAAGGCGGCCATGAACCCTTGTTAGCTAGCCTCACTTATCAGAATCATTACCTCATGGTACTATGTGTCTGACCAGGTTGCTCATGACTTTACGGTACTATGAGCCTAACCTGGTTGATACCTGTATGTGGTTTGTCTGCTCAAGTTATAATAAGTCTGCGTGAGCTTGGAATAAGCTATGCTAATAAACCAATGGTTGGTTACTACTTCTGACCAATCATGATTTTTGTGACACAGGCAGCTGTTCAAGCCAACACAACCATTGGCCTATAATGGAACGCTGGTTAAAACTAGGTAGAACCAATCAGATGACAGGTATTTCATTAACAAACTAACTTCCCTTTCCAAATGCTCTGGAGAGTGGGAGAGAGAATGTGTGATCAGAACTTCTGTTCCTGCTGGACTGTAATATGAAATAGTTTTGTTTCACACCGTTGTTTCTTTTCTTCATTAGCCTGCTTATTATACTCACAGTTTGCGAAATTTGTAATCCACTAAAAAATGCAGAGGATTTTCTAATTCTGTATTGCCGGGGCCAAGATTATTTTCTTTATCTGAGAGAAAGAATAGATGATGCTTGATCACATTTCTTGCCGAGACCAAGATTTCAAAAATATTTACAAGATGAGGTCCTTCAAGATTTTCACTATTTACAATATCTGAAGAAAAGGAATGCATTGTTTGAAAAGGAACGTGTGGGTCCTCTCTGATTGCAGATAACTTATTGGATGTGAAATGGAACAAGTACGTACACGAGCTCATAAATAACGAGGGATTCGTGTAAGGTCTTTGAACAGCAACAGGAACATTAATGTACATAATAAGCAACGGGGAGAAGTAAAGGAATTAACTTTAATCTTCCTTCTCCGTGCTTGAACACGTCGCATATACAGAGAAGTCGACCGTTCCATCCCTCCCCGCAGTCCCGTGGAGGACAGCCAATCATCTGACTTCTCTGCGGCGGCCCACCAATGATTAGCTTCACACATTGTGTCAATTAGGCGCTGGTGGGGTTGGATGTCTTGCAGACCCCGGTTCCCGTTATTAAAGGCTTTGCGCTAAGGAGTTGCTGCCTGTGACGGCTCAAAGTCAAAGCTTTCTCTGGGCCTCTGGGACGTTTTACCCGGTCACTACTGACAGTGTTAATGTTTAATAATCCACTTTCAGCGCTGCGGTATTTTAAAAAAGCAAATAAAGGTATTCAAAGCCTCCGATTTATCAGTTTGCAACTGTTTATAGCATTTATCCTGCAGCTCAGAATCGGAACTGCTGTACGAAAGCTGTTTTATGATTTTTCGGAAGTGCATGAACCGTGACATGTGACTGGATAAGAGGCTCTGCCAAATGATTGCAAAGAATAATAACAAATAATGACCGATGATCTGTATTATGCATAGCAAAATATGTTCAGGTGCTGTGTGAACATTAACCCTTTTAAGAGCAGGTTTTTGAAATGTTTTTTTTCTAAATTCTAAGGCTGTGTTCTAGAACTCCGTTGCTTTCAGTTACCAGTGGTGACTGTGGTAACATCACTATAGGTGACATCAGCAAAAGAATGTTAAGTTAAGAGCATTCTAATCACATATTTGTGATCTTGCGCCTTAAAGGGTTAAGGATTTTTTTTTTTTTCCAACATGAAAGGACATTTTTTACATTTGTGTTCAGCAGACACTTCTACCCAGATCCACTTCCACTGCTTTCATTTGTACATACCAGCAGGATATTTCTCTGATGAAATTCAGGCAGTGTAATTTTCACTAGGGTACCACAGCAGTGCCGCCTCATACTCTGTATGAGGGATACTGAAATCTGGCGCTCTGGGCCCGTAGTACAGCCAGCCTTCATTTCTCCCTCCAATCAGGGACCAATTTAAGCCTGATGCACCCGGTGAGCGTGACCTCTGGCCAATCAGTGGCATTATTGAGCCGTGGACCGCCTATCAGGCAGAAGAGAGAACCAGCGGTGCCGCTGACCTTGAGGGCCGGATTTGAGTGTCCCTGCTCTTTTACACACTGAGATTCTCCATTACCGTTCAGCCTGGCTTAAAGCACTGCCCGTAGGGAATGGGCTCCCTCTCTGTAGCCGGGTTACACTCCAGATTGATTCTCACCGGGGAGTGTTTTTCTTGCCGCTGCTTGAGTGGTTTTTTTCTTTTCTTCCTTTAGAGGAGTTTTTTTTTTTCACTTCACTTTGCTTTTTTTTTAGGAGGGAGGGGGAGGGGAGTGGTCAGGCTCAGTCTTTCTTGATATTACTGTTTTCTGTTTTCCTCTGAAGTGGCTTCGCATTAATCACATTTGTTGGAGGTGCCATGCAAATGTAATTGAATAGAGTTGTGTGGAACTGGAAGTCGTTGAAGGATGGTGTCAGGAGTGTTTCCTGATATTTTTTAGGATTGCACGTCAGATTTATATATTTATTTATAATTGCCTGAGGACAGAGGGACCGTTTTACTCCGGTGGGGGTTGGAGGGGGGTGGTTCAGTGCTGATAAAATCAGACGGGCACATGACATCCAGTCTCCCAGCTGTCAGCTGCAGTGATCCTCCAAGTGCAGTTTCCTCAGTGTGTCTCTGTTTTAACAGGCTGACATTTGGACTTTTTTTTTAGGGGGGTGGGGGACTCAGTGGAGACAATTTTGACAGTAGCGAAGTGTGTTCTCTAAGGGGGGGTGGGGGGGGGGGTTGTAAACTGAAGGACCATCTATGGAGCAAGGCTGCTGGGTTTAGGATGTGTGTGACTTCCTTGACAGCCGCTGAATATATTTAAATATAATGCGAAAAAGTGTGCTTGCTGGAAAACACAATGATCAGCATATTTTACAGCAGTGCAGAGTCTGAAACCAGCTAGAATGTGCCTGCATATTGTCAAGCGTTGTAATGCCTTGATAATATATTTCATTTCAGTATATCAGAGTAAATTACACTTAATGTGACCAAACTCTGACAGTCCTGGCCTTGGACGCACAGCAAGTTGTTCTTGGTACATATTTTTTGCTGTTGTAGGTTTATAAATACGTCTAAGTGAATGCAAACGGATGCCGAGCTGTGTGGTGTGGGGTTGCCATGTCCTGTTCCTATTCCTGGGGAAAACTCCTCCTCCTGTTTCCTAACATGCTGGTTTTGGCTCCGTTCGGAGGGGAGGCTCGGTGAGAACTGGCACGGGTGGCTTTTGGAAGCGGAGCGCTGTCAGATGCCTGCCGTGTGGGGGGGAGGGGGAGGAGAGGGAGGAGGGGGGGAGGAGTGGGGGGGGGGCTCTGGCTCGGTGCGACAGCTCGAGTGTGTCGCGTCTCGTTGCCGAGGGGAATGTAGGGGGGCCGTCAGGTGCGCTTCTGTGCCGGCTCAGCCTGAAATCCTCCCCAATTATGGCAACCCCCCCTCCCATGTGGATGTCGGAGAGAGCTCTGCTCTCCCCGCTGCGTTTTTCTGTGACAGGGCTCACGGCTCGTCTCTCCATCTCCATCCACTCCCGCTACACCAGAGCCAGTAAAAGGGCCGTCGTCCCCCCCGCCCCCGCCCCCCCACCCCCCACCCAAACCACGGTTTTTCACACCAGAGAGGACCAGGAGACTCAACCCAGGGAATGCTGGTTTCCATTTTCTTACCAGGCTTTGACCCCCATTTTGTGCCAACTGCGTTATCAGTGTTAATGCGGCCTGACGATGTCACCGGTTGGCTGGGAATAGCCAGTGATGTCCAGACTGATCCCAGTTCAGTTGTGTGTTGACTCAGGCTGTATTTCAGACTGATCCCAGTACAGTTGTGTGTTGGTGGCTGCATTTCAGACTGATACCAGTCCAGTTGGATGTTGACGCCTCTATTTCAGACTGATCCCAGTCCAGTTGTGTGTTGACTCTGGCTGTATTTCAGACTGATCCCAGTCCAGTTGTATGTTGACTCTGGCTGTATTTCAGACTGATCCCAGTCCAGCTGTGTGTTGACGCCTCTATTTCAGACTGATCCCAGTCCAGTTGTGTGTTGACTCTGGCTGTATTTCAGACTGATCCCAGTCCAGTTGTGTGTTGACTCTGGCTGTATTTCAGACTGATCCCAGTCCAGTTGTGTGTTGACGGCTCTGTCCCGCTCTCTCTCTCTCTCTGGTCCCCTCAGGCTCTTCGTGCTCAGTAACGGGACCCTGCAGATCACCCAGGTGAAGGTGCGCACCACCGGCGTGTACAAATGCGTGGCCCGCGGGCCCCGGGGCCCCCCCGTCACCCTGGAGGCCAACCTCCGCCTGGCGGGTAAGACAGCGACGCACGCGTGCACACGCACACATTACATACAAGCAAGTAGTGTGTACACACTCACACGCATGTATATGTGTACGCACACACACTCCTGCGCATACACGTGCACACACACGTGCACTCCCACACGCACTCCAACATATACACACACACACTCAAGCCCCCCCCCCCCCCCCCCTTCTGGTTTTTAATAGTGTGTAATGAAATGGTAATGGTAACCATGGGAACCATTTTCAGACTATTAACGACATAAGCATCAAGTCTGCGTGTCGCTTGATTACTTAAGCTCCTGTAACCCAGGTAACCTCCACACTTGAACCGCGGATGAATGAACTACAGGTTTCTCTGCTGCGCTGTAACCATGACGATCTTACCTTCGAGTACAAGAGTGCGGTTTCCCCTGTGATTTGAGGTCACGCTTTTATTCAGCGTCTCGTATTCCCCCAGCACTTTAACCCCCTGATCCTCAGCCCCCTGCCCCCCCCACCCAGGTTTAAGTGCATTAAACTCGCCTAATCTTTCGCTTATCCGCTGCAGAAGTAAAGAGGATTGGGTCGCTCGGCCACTTGAGAGTTTTGAATCGAGCCCTAGAGGCGCTCTCTGCTGCAGCGCTCTCTCCCGCCCGACTCTTTAAGTTTCGGCTGCGTCCCGTTGCTCTGATACGAGCGGCGCGCGGATCTGTTTTTCGCTCCGTCGGACGAGGCGGGCGACCCGCTTTCGGAAAGGGAATATGTGGGACGGAGAGCCCATCAGTTCTCCTTATCGCGGACCCGCCACTCCCACACACTTTAGAGCAGCAGTTAGCCAAAGCGCTAATAAATAATCTCTCACAAACTCTGCTCTTGGGCTAGCGCTTATTAGCGGTGGCGCGCTCTGCGGCGTCGGCTAGCACCCCTCTCTCTCCGGTCTCCTGCGAGAGTAATATTACCCCATTAAGCTGACGGAGGAATTTCAGTCCCGGATGGAGTCGTCGTCTGTTTGCGGGAGAGCCCACTTTATGCGCTGGATTGTGTGTAGAGGCCCAGGTTTGGGAGAGTCCTTGTTCTGCCATAGGTTCTGTTAGACCCTCGAGATGCTCAAGATTCTTGACAACATTGAACGTTCTTCCTTCCTACCCATGGAGACCAAAAATTCAAAGCTGAATTTATCTATATATATATTTTGTCCCCCCTCTTTCCCTCTTCTTCTCTCTCCCCATCTCTCTCTCTCTCCATCCCTTTTCCCTCTCTCTCTCTCTCTCCCCCCTCCCTCCTGCCCCTCCCCCTCCCCCTCCCCCTGCAGAGATTGAGGACACGGGGCCTCCGATGGTGCAGGTCTTCACGGTGGACACCCTACAGCGAGTGCGCTGCAAACCTCCGCATGGTCACCCCAAACCGGAGGTGTGGTGGGAGAGGGGCGGGGTCCGCCTACCCCAGGAGGGCAGGGTGTACCAGGACGACCTGAGCCTGGTGTTCAGCCCCACGGAGGGGGCCGATTCGGGGTCCTACACCTGCGTGGCCCAGAACCGGGCGGGGACCAGGAGGCAGGAGCTGACCGTCACTGTGGCCAGTGAGTGGGCGAACAATCAGTCAGTCAGCCAGCCAACCGGCCAATCAACGAATCCATCCATCAGCCAAGCCAATAAAATAAATCAGTCAGTCAACCAGCCAATCAATGAATCCATCCATCAGCCAATCAATCAATCAGCCAGCCAATCAGTCAGCCAGTCAACCAATGAATTCATCCATCAGCCAATCAATCAATTAGTCAGTCAGCCAATCAGTCAATCGCCCAATCGCCAATAGGATTTCATTTAACGGGAGTGGTTTTTTGGTAATGGGCGGGGGGGGGGAGATATGTCATTTTTAACAATAGGGCGATATGATGTCATTTTTAACGAGGGGGGGACATGATGTCATTTTTAACGAGGGGGCGACGTGATGTCATTTTTAACGGTGGGTGCGACATGATGTCATTTTTAACGGTGGGTGCGATGTCCTCCCAGCTGCTCCGGAATGGGTGACCAAACCGGAAGACAGCCAGCTGGAGGAGGGGCGTCCCGGCTACCTGCACTGCCTCACTAGCGCCACCCCTGACCCGGAGGTCTCTTGGTACCGCAACAACATAGCCATTACTGAGGTGAGGTTACCTGTGTGTGTGTGCACCCGTGCGCGTATGTGTTTGTGTGTGTAGCACGTGTGTGTGTGTGCGTCTGTCTGTGCATGGGTGCGTGTCTGTGCATGCGCATGTGCGCTACGAAATATACGCTAAACATCGATACACAAGCACGCACGCTTACACACACGCGCTTGCACACACGCACACCCATGTGAATGTGTACTACGGAAGTAAGATGCTGTAACCCTCAGTGAAGCACAGATGTCTCCTTCTTGTCTTCTATCTGAAGTATGAGACTGTTATGCTGCAGGTAATATGATAGGATGCATTAAATCACCAAGGAGATGAGCACAAATAGTGCAGTTACAGTACACCCACATTTACTGTAAATAGCCATTAAGATGAATCACGTTAATGTAAGTGATCATATATAAAGATAAGAATAAAATTATTTTTTAAAAGCAGTGCTCAGCAACCCATGCATTAGTGACTCATAATTGTATCTCACTTGGATGTAGAAAGTATGCTGTCTGATTATGGTCTATAGAGGCCTTCCCCCTCTCCTTCAGTGATCAAATTTTAAATGTAACAGGGAAATCCACCGTTAAAATGTCACTGTCACTGATCACATGACCTTTTCTTTGTCTCTCTCACTCCCTCCCCCTCTCTCTCCCTCCCCCCCCCTCGTTCTCCCTCTCCAGGACAGTCGCTATAAACTCTACCCCAACGGGACGCTGCGCATTAACAGTGTTGAGGTGTACGACGCCCACCTGTACAGCTGCATGAGCAGGACCCAGGGAGGAACGCTGAACGCTAACGCGCGAGTCCACGTGCTCGGTGAGGGCCGCCGTGTGTGTGTGTGGGGGGGGGGGGGTAGTGTGTGTGTGTGTGTGTGTGGGGGGGAATAGTGTGTGTGTGTGTGTGTGTGGGGGGGGTGTAGTGTGTGTGAGTGCGTGTGTGTGTGTGGGGGGGGGGGGGTAGTGTGTGTGTGTGTGTGTACGTTGTGTGTGTGTACATTCTGCATGCATACGTGTGCTCATGTGCGCAGGTGTGTGTGTGTATATTCTGCATGCATACGTGTGCTCATGTGCGCAGGTGTGTGTATGTACATTCTGCATGCATACGTGTGCGCAGGTGTGTGTGTGTGTGTGTGTATGTTCTGCATGCATACGTGTGCTCATGTGCACAGGTATGTGTGTGTGTACGTTCCGTGTGCATACGTGTGCTCATGTGTGCAGGTGTGTGTGTGTACATTCTGCATGCATACGTGTGCGCAGGTGTGTGTGTGTGTACGTTCCGTGTGCATGCATGTGTGTCTGACTCCGCTCGCTCTGTGCTCCAGAGAAGCTGAAGTTCACGCCGACCCCCCAGGCCGTGCAGTGCCTGGAGCTGGATAAAGCCGGCAGTGTGCAGTGCTCAGCCAAGGGCCGGGAGGCCCCCACCGTCCAGTGGACCAAAACAGGTGCGTGTGAAAGGGCCCATTCAGCTCCCCGGGACGTCCCGTACGGGCACCTGACAGGAGCGCTACTGTCTGGAAACGGGCAGGAAGAGGCAGAGAGGTCTTAAGATGCAGCGGAATTGTGCTGCCATCTAAAGATGTTAAATATGTATTTGACCTGGGTCTGCTGCTAATGGAAATGCTTCCCTACTTTATCCCAGGAGTTTGGGCACGTTGTGATTCTGTTCACCTTGGATGGCGTTTCCCTCCAAACGCCTCTGAAGTTTTCAATTGCGTTGCATCATAAATGTTTTAAGTACCAATTTGCCCAGGGTCTGAAAAGGATTCGGGTTGAGTCCTGACGGTCTCTCTGTCGCCCCCTGCAGACGGCAGCGGGATCCCGCCGCGCGTCGAGCAGAAGGCCGGGCTGCTGCGCTTCCCCAAGGTGACGCGCCGCGACTCCGGGAACTACACCTGCGTCGCCTCGAACAGCCTGCAGGGGGAGATACGCGCCATGGTGATCCTGAACGTAGCGGGTACGGCTCCACCTGGAGATGAAGCTTCTTCTGCTTTCGTTGTTACTCTGATGTTGACCGATAAATCAAAAGCAGTTCATTGAAACAGGTAGCGTACCTCACCTGCTTCCTTGGGTCTGTATTGATTTGTGATGTCACCACGCCCTGTGGTTCTGTGGAGGTCAGAGTGAATTCCGCCGGTCTGTAGTCATCTTGGGAGGCCCCGGCAGTCTCGTGCAGTGTTGTTGGGCGGGGGCCTAAGACCCAACCAATCAATCCGATCGGCGGCTTTAAAGGCAGTCTCAAACGATTGCGCTCTGGAAACCAGCGCTTGAACAAACGAATAAAACATTACAACAACAAAAAACGGAAAAAGACACACCACCAATGTGAGGCTCCTGCTCAAAGGGGCTTCCCTGGCCTTCATAAATGCCAAATCTATTAATGATTCTAGCTGCTGTGCTTTGACAGCATCCAGAAAGGCCATAAACTCGCATTCTAAACCAGCCTGGCTAATTTGCTTGCTACAAAGTAATCGTGTCCTTGACAGCACAGTAAAAATAGTCTCGTGGTCCATGCAGTGGATGCTGCTGTGCTAGCTGCTGTATCTGCTGTGTTAACTGCTGGGCTAACTGCTGTGCTAACTGCTGGGCTAACTGTTGTGCTAGCTGTTGTGCTAACTGCTGTGCTAACTGCTGGGCTAACTGCTGTGCTAGCTGTTGTGCTAACTGCTGTGTTAACTGCTGGACTAACTGCTGCGTTAAATACTGTGCTAACTGCTGGGCTAACCGCTGGGCTAACTGCTGGGCTAACCGCTGGGCTAACACTGGCAGGCAGCTCCGTGAGGTAGTGTCCCCGGGTCAGGAGCTCGGCTGTGACAATGGCTCTCCCCGCCAGCGCCCGGTTTACTCCCTCCCGTTCCTGTCAGGCCACCGTCTCTGTGATTAATCTGGACGCAGCGGGGCTGTGTCATAGACAAACTACCCAAGGCCTTTCCAGCTACTGGGAAACCTTCCCCTTTCTGATCTACCCGATATCCTCTTGTTCGGTCACCAGACACCACTGTAGGTGTGCACACAGAATGGGCTTTCGCATCGTGGTCTTTTCTGCCATCGGTCTCAATGAAGCTTTGCTGCTCCTGGTGGCCGTGCTCGGTATTACACTCCTACAGGCATCGATGAGAAGCACTGTTCCAAAAGTGAATTGCAGCAGTTTTATAAAGTTCACCTAAAAGCTGTTCCCTGAAAAGTATCAGGAGTTTAGCTTTCATTATAATGGAACAGATTGTAGTTACATGTGTGAATGCCATTTTGGAATATTTATTTTTAATATGTAATTCATGTTAAGTCCCTAAAATGAATGACTGAAATGACTGTGTAAATGAATCTTAATGAGCCCAACTTTTGTGTGTGTGTGTCCATGCATGCGTGCGTTCATGCGTGTGTATAAAATGTATACATTTCTATTTTTTGCTCTCCTCCCAGTGTACGTTAAGTTCAAGATGGAGCCGGACAACACCACGGTGTACCAAGGCCACACGGCCATTCTTCACTGCCAGGCCACTGGGGACCCAGAGCCCTACATCCAGTGGAGGATTAAGGACAAGTTCCTGGACCCCAGCCAGAGCAGGTAAGAGTGAGAGAAACTGCAGAGGAAGAGCCAACATGGCCTCCTGTGAGCCAGAGCAGGTGAGAGAGAGAAACCAGAGAGGAAGAGCCAACATGGCCTCCTGTGAGCCAGATCAGGTGAGAGAGAGAAACCAGAGAGGAAGAGCCAACATGGCCTCCTGTGAGCCAGATCAAGTGAGAGAGAGAAACCAGAGAGGAAGAGCCAACATGGCCTCCTGTGAGCCAGATCAGGTGAGAGAGAGAAACCAGAGAAGAAGAGCCAACATGGCCTCCTGTGAGCCAGAGCAGGTGAGAGAGAGAAACCGCAGAGGAAGAGCCAACATGGCCTCCTGTGACTATTAATAACTATTATTATAATAATTATTAATAATCATAATTGATTGTGTTCATGTATTTACACTGTATCTCCCTAAGTATTGTATAGCCAGGGTTACCAGTTTTTCGTTAATAACTGTGTGAGCACGCACGCATGCGTGTGTGTGTGTGCCTGCATGTGCCTGTGTGTGTAGATGCGTATGATCTCCCTGGTGTAGAGTGTGACGGAGCCGCTGGCCTTTTGAAGCTAGCCCGGGCGGGGAGGGTAATTCGTGTCGTGTAATGGACCTGCGGTCTCGCGGAACGCTGCCCTTTTCCACGCTGTCAGAGCCTCATCACGCAAACGCTCGTTCGCCCGCTTGTTCGCCCTCGGTTCTTAGCTCGAGAGATCGTTTCGTCTCGGCGTTTCATGTGTGAACCCTACCAGAGTCATGAAGAGCATGAAAAATTGTGACAAGGAGCCAATGGAACAGAATTCCTGCCAGCTCAGTGCGAACGCCTGCTGTGAAATCACTGTGATTCTTTTCTTTCAAAAAAAAGTTCAAAGATATCAAACTCATGGTGGTTTTTTTGTGGTTTTGCTTCAGTCAGCCTCCAAGTTAGGCCTTGGAAACAAAGTGTACGGACGTAAGCCATTCAGTGACTTAAATTAAGCACTTAAATGCTGAAACACAATGAACAGGGTTTGACATCCCTGTTTCTGGACTAGAGTTTGAGATCCCTGGTCCAGGACTGTAGTTTGAGATCCCTGATTCAGGATTGGAGTTTAAGATCTCTGGTTCAATATATGGCCACGATCCAAACATTTTGTCATTCTTACATGATGTAATTTCCCTGTCCCCTGCCCTTAGGTTCCAGAAGATGGCGAATGGTTCGTTGGTGATCCGCACCGTCAGCACGGAGGACACTGGGAAGTACACGTGCATCGCCGGGAACAGCTGCGACATCAGGTCCACCTTCGCGGAGCTCTACGTCGTGGGTAAGACGGGGCGCTGAGCTGAGCGTGTCTCTTCAATTAGAGCGGCCCAGCCACACCGCCGTTCGCCCTGCTCCTGCTGAAGGGCTGAAGCTAAGCAGGGCTGGGCTTGGTTAGCACTGAAGCTAAGCATGGCTGGGCTTGGTTAGCACTGAAGCTAAACAGGGCTGGATTTGGTTAGCATGGAAGCTAAGCAGGGCTGGGCTTGGTTAGCATGGAAGCTAAGCAGGGCTGGTCTTGGTTAGTACTGAAGCTAAACAGGGCTGCGTTTGGTTAGCACTGAAGCTAAGCAGGGCTGGGCTTGGTTAGTAATGAAGCTAAGCAGAGTTGGGTTTGGTTGGTACCTGGATAGAAAGTCAGCTTACTATCCAGAGACAGAGGGTGAGATGAAGCCTAGTGACTGTTTCTTCACACCTGCAAGCTGAATAGACTAAATTAAAGTTGATGAATCGGCAAACATAATTACCAGATCAGAAGTTGTATGGCCTTTTAATGAAATACAGTATTTACCTTTGCTTGTACTGACAGCTTGGTCCAGAAATTTTCACACACTGTTGCACACTGATGTCTAAGTACAGAATCACTTAGCCAAGAAAACCTTCTCTTGGTCATAGGAAATGAGTTCCATGCTGGGTCGATTGCATAACATCGGTATCGATCTGTGCTCCTGCTGTCTTTTTCGAAAGTTGGACCAGCTGTCTGTTCTCGGCTTGATTGAGTCAACAAAGCAGATCTGCTTCTTAGGGTCGGAAGGGAGGTTGGAAGATTCTGGTAATTGGATTTTCCCGAGCCGCACAAAATCTCCCTGGGTTCGATTCATATTCCCGCGGGGGATCTTTAACATGTCTAGAATAGCACTTCTCCAGGTGGTATTGTTAGAGACTAAGGCAGGGCATTGTGGGATATAGAGGAACAATAGTCAGCAGCTGCCTGAACAGGTAGGAACCAGAGCCCAGAGGATTAACCCTACCTTAATTTTGCCTCTCAGGTTTGACATCATAGTGCTTCAAAGATGGCAAGTTTTTCTCAGCTAATTGTGTTAGCCAGCAGTAACCTTAGTGAGCAATGCTTTCAGTGATCCTGAACTTTCTGAGTATGATGTTGTGTGGACTTGCTGTTGTGTCTCTGTACGTGTAACAAGCAGTGAGGTTGTTGTTGTGTTCTCACTGTGTGTGAGGATGTTGTGAGGACACTGTCACTGTGTCCTCTGTGTGTGTAACAGTGTTGTGAGGACATTGTTATTGTGTCTTCTCTCTGTGTGTAAGGATGTTGTGGGGACATTGTGTGTAAGGGTATTGTGAGGATGTTGTGGGGACATTGTCGCTGTGTCCTCTATGTGTAAGGGGATTGTGAGGATGTTGTGGGGACATTGTGTGTAAGGGTATTGTGAGGGTGTTGTGAGGACATTGCGTGTAAGGGTATTGTGAGGATGTTGTGGGGACATTGTGTGTGAGGGTGTTGTGAGGATGTTGTGGGGACATTGTGTGTAAGGGTATTGTGAGGGTATTGTGAGGATGTTGTGAGGATGTTGTGGGGACATTGTGTGTAAGGGTATTGTGAGGATGTTGTGAACATGTTGTCATCGTCTCCCGTGTGTGTTTTTTACAGAGAAGCCGGTGCAGCACTCGATGGAGGACGAAGACAAGGCTCCGTACAAGATGATCCAGACCATCGGGCTGTCCGTGGGCGCGGCCGTGGCCTACATCATCGTGGTGCTGGCGCTCATGTTCTACTGCAAGAAGAGACGCAACGCCAAGCGGCTGCAGAAGAACACCGAGGGGGAGGAGCCCGAGATGGAGTGCCTGAACGGTGTGTGTGTGTGTGTGTGTCTCTGCATGCGTGTGTGTGTGTGTCTCTGCATGCGTGTGTGCGTATCAGTCAACATGTGTTTTCAAGCAGAGATATTAAATGCATGTTTTCAAATGCTCATCTTTCCTCAAAGCCAAAAATAATAATCATACTTTATGTAGACCACATGTGCGGAATAGGACCCAATGCCTGGGACAGTCCCAGCCATCACTGGGAGTCTACGGGGGTGGCCTGTTCCTTACAAAATCCTTCAATAAGGTTCCCATTGTTCACCGTCCAGCTTTTATAAAGTGCCGTAGCAAACTATGGCTCAAAGCACATTTCCTGCCAGGAACCCGATGCTCGAAGACGTCACAGTGGCAGCGATCTGTGTTAGCATTTCTGTGCTAGCGCCTGTACGTTTGTTACTGTGTACTTTTTTCCTCTATAGGAAATCAGTATTTGAGTGAAAAAAAAAGAAAAGTAATTTGAATGAGTGTTGCCATATTGTATAATAAGCATCCTGCAATTTGTGTTTGTGGCCTACAGGGGGAGCAGTTCAGCAGAACGGCCAGACCACGGCAGAGATCCAGGAAGAGGTGGCTCTGACTAACCTGACTGCCACGGCGACCAGCAACAAGCGCCACAGCAGCAATGACAAGCTGCACTTCCCTCGTGCCAACCTGCACACTATTACTACTCTGGGTAAGTATCCTCCAATCATAATGCACACTGTCATTACTCTGGGGAAATATCCTCCAATCATACTGCACGCTATCACTACCCTAGGTAAATATCCTCCAATCACACTTCACACTGTCATTACTCTGGGCAAATATGCTCTAATCATAATTAACACTGTCATTACTCTGGGTAAATATCCTCCAATCACACTGCACACTGTCAGTATTGCACACTGGGCTTATTAAAATGCAGCCTGTCGTGCGTTTGGCTTGAAAATTCAGCCATGTCTTAATTCCCTAGGTTGTAGTTGCTGGCATTTTATCTCATTATGCGAGAAGTGTTCTGCCCGGTATTTGCCTGGCTTTGATGTAAGAGAAGTGAAGTGTGATTAATGTGCTGCTGAAGTAGGTTTAAGCATGAGTGGAGAGAGTGTGTGCGGAGTGCTTGAGTGTGTGCTGAATGATGTTTGAGGATATTTTGTGTCCACCGAATGTCTGTGCATAAACCAAAATCTGACTGTAGGATTCTCGTAATGAAAAACTGTTTCGTTTTTGTTTTATTTTTATGCGTGTATGTATTTGTCCGTGTGTGTGCATATTTGTGTGTGTGTGTGTGCGCGCATGTTTGTGTGTTTGTGTGTGTGCCTGTGCGTGTGTGTGTGCACACGTGTGTGCGTGTGCGTGTGTGTGTGTGTGTGTGCCTGTGCGTGTGTATGTGCATATGCGTGTGTGCGCGTGTGTGTGTCCCACAGGTAAGGGCGAGTTTGGGGAGGTGCTCCTGGCGAAGGCGCAGGGCATCGAGGAGGGCGAGGAGGAGACGGTGGTGCTGGTGAAGAGCCTGCAGACGCGCGACGAGCAGCTGCAGCTGGACTTCCGCCGCGAGTTTGAGATGTTCGGCAAGCTCAGCCACGCCCACGTGGTGCGGCTGCTGGGCCTGTGCCGCGAGGCCGAGCCTCACTACATGATCCTGGAATACGTGGACCTGGTAGGCACCGCGCCCAGGGGTCAGAGGTCAGAGGTCAGAGGTCAAGGGTCAGGGGTCAGGGTCACACACACACACACACCCAGGTCCCCTTTCACCTGCCATATTCCCAGGCCTCGCACCTCACCTTTATGAAAGAGGAGCTGCGTGTGACAAAATGGTGGATCTTCATTCCCAGGCTTTTTAGAATGTTAGCTTTTGGCTAGCCGTAATGTGATTGGTTAGATTTGCATTTTTTTTGAAGGCATGTCATTAACAGCGTTTGAATAAATTAATTTGTACAAATAAATGAAATAAAAGCATTTCAGAACTGGTCACATTATTTTTAGTAATGTTCTTGATTTAAGTTGATGAGCTTTTGCATACAAAGTACAGACATAAGATGGGGAAGTGTTTTAAGGAAATAGATTTTAATAATCAACATCAATCTGATGTCTTTTCATGTAAGATCAAGTTGTTGCTCATTGGTCATTGACCTCCACTTCCTGTTTCCCATGCCTACAGGGGGATCTGAAACAGTTCCTGAGAATCTCCAAAAACAAAGACGACAAAGTCAAACCTCAGCACCTCAGTACCAAGCACAAGGTGGGTGTGCTAGTGTTAAACAGCACAGCATCGCGCTTCTCTGAAACTAGCAAGTCATTTAACCTGAGCCTGTCCTTAGTGCTTCATTTAAGTCTCTGTTATCATACTCAAACTCACACACACACTCTCTCTCTCTCATTCATGCACACACACACACACACACACACATACACTCACACACACACGCACGCTCTCTTTCGCGCATACACACACAGACACACAGACAATCACACTCATACACACACATACACTCACACACGCGCACACTCTCTCTCACGCACACACGCACACACACACTCTTTCTCTGACCCTCTCCTCTTCCTCTCTCTCCCAGTTGTCCATCTGCGCCCAGGTGGCTCAGGGCATGGAGCACCTGTCCAACCACCGCTTCGTCCACAAGGACCTGGCGGCGCGAAACTGCCTGATCAGCGCCCAGCGCCACGTCAAAGTGTCCGCTCTCAGCCTGAGCAAGGACGTCTACAACAGGTACCGGCACCAGCAAGGGTCACTAAGCACATTCGTTTTGTCTCTGCTGCCACCCGGTGGCCAGACAGCAAAATTACACTTTAGTGTCATTCACATGGCCCCAGGGCTCTGTTACTTTTAATATGTTCAATAAAAGGTAATTACAGGTGTTTCATTGGTTGCGCAGTAAAAGGCATAACAAATACATTTCCTGTGTTTATAAGTTGCATTTGACCAAAATCTCAGGTATAACCCTGTGAAGTGAGAAATGAGTGGGGGTAAAACTGAATATCCATGAGAACTAACAAGAACATGTAGGCTACAGTACATATGAATTTCTGATTATCTGACTGTCTGTCTGTCTGTCTGTCTGTCTGCCCGCACATCTGCCTCTCTGTATGTACGTCTGTCTGTCTGTGTGTCTGTCTCTGTCTGCCTGCCTGCCTGCCTGCCTGCCTGCCTGCCTGCCTGCCTGTCTGTCTGTCTGTCTGTCTGTCTGTCTGTCTGCCTGCCTGCCTGCCTGCCTGTCTGTCTGTCTGTCTGTCTGTCTGTCTCTGTCTGTCTGTGTGTCTGTCTCTGCCTGTCTGTCTGTCTGTCTGTCTGTCTCTCGGTATGTACGCATGTTTGCATGTCTGTCTCTCTGTCTCTCTGTCTGTCCGCGCAGCGAGTACTATCACTACCGCCAGTCCTGGATCCCGCTGCGCTGGCTGCCTGCCGAGTCGGTCTTCGAGGACGACTTCTCCACCAAGACGGACGTGTGGTCCTTCGGGGTCCTGATGTGGGAGGTGTTCAGCCAGGGGGAGCTGCCCTACACCAAGATGAGCGACGACGAGGTCCTGGAAGGTGAGAGAACAACCCCCCCTTTATTTCTAAGCACAGGAGAGCCAAACGATGCCTGTTCTGCAGTTAACATTCACTCCACGCTCTCCTCTGATTGGCAGTTCATTAAGTGGATGCACCCCCGCTGATTGGTAAAATGGTTGCCTGGTTTCTTATCCAAGCAACATGGTCTCCAGAGGGCTAATTCAAAAGTCTGCTTTAGCCGGCGATATAAAAAAAATGTGTTGCTTTCAGGTTAAAAATAAATAAATAAAATCTCAGCTGAATAGAATACTCTAATATTACAGCAAGTTGTTTGTTCTATTTGGTATTTATTTATAACTATTAAAATGATTTTGTTTGCATGTAAAGCTGTTCCGCTGGGCGTAAGAATTATAGCGATAAAAGTATGAATCGTTTGCTGGCACCCGCACCGGAGAATGTTTTATGGCTTTATGCACCTGTCAATCAAACCTACGCGAGCTTCCTGCAGTGCGGAGCAGTGATTGGCTGGGAGCGGGTTCTAATCTAAATATAGCTCTCCGAGAGATTCGAACATTGCTTGCGGTTGTCATCGATCATTTGGACGCTTTCAATCGTTTGTATTGGAACTATTTATTTAGTTTTGTTTCTATCCATTACAATCCAGAAGAAGGTTAATCTTGATGACAGGACGGCAGGCAGATTGGGCCTGTCATCTTTATTTGACAAACTGCTAGATTCAGATCATGACTGAGTGAATGAAGTCTTGATGCTTTGACTGTGTGCCTGTGCTGAGCCGGCCAGAGGAGGATGGGTTTCCCCCTTGTGCCTGGTTCCTTCCCATCTGCCACAGGGAGTTCTTCCTTGCCACTGTTGCTTTAGGCTTGCTCCTGTGGGGGTTTAGGCCAGGGCTGTCTGTGAAGCGTATTGTGAAATACGCTGTATAAATAAAATTTGATTTATTGACTGTGCTGCAGTATAGATGTGTGAATGGATTTAACTGTGTGTGCATATATACTGTCTGCATACATTACTGTCTGAAGAAGTCCAGACGAGTAACCCATCTAAAGAAATCAAACAAAGCAAATAAATGTTTTTGTGTCACACTGTACCCCATGTTTCTCACTCTCTCACACTGTATCCGGTGTTTCTCACTGTACCCGGTGTTTCTCACTGTACCCCACATTTTTCACTGCACCCCGTGTTTCTCCGCAGGTCTGCAGGCTGGGAAGATGAAGCTGCCGGCTCCAGAGGGGTGCCCCTCGAAGGTCTACAAGCTGATGGGACGCTGCTGGGCCCCCAGCCTGAAGGAGCGCCCCTCTTTCAGCGAGATGGTCAACGTCCTGGGCGAGGTCCCCACCGACAGCAAAGTCTGAGAGGGGCCTCCTGCTCCACCCCCACTGCACCCACCCCCTCCCCCTCGCCTGCGTGTGTGTGTGTGTGTGTGAGTGTGTGTGTGTGTGTGTGTGTGTGTGTGTGTGTGTGTGTGTGTATGTGTGTGAGTGTGTGTTTTTATGTGTGTGTGTGTGTGTGTGAGTGTGTGTGTGTGTGTCCATCCCTCACCCTTTCACACTCACAGACTTAAGACTGAGAATGAAGATTCTGTGGAGTCTTATCTTATGACAGTTTCAAAATGCGGTAGAGGCGGGGAGGGGAGAAGAGAAGAGAGGACTGTTTGTTTTTCTCTGTTGTGGAGACGTTTGTTTTTATTGGTTTTACGTTGTTATTCAAACCGCCCAATTGGGCTCTGAGGACGTTTTGACCGGGGCCCGGTTTTGGGTTGGTCGATGGCACGGGGCAGTTTGTGCATTCCTGCACAGGACTCTGGGAAACTGCCCCCACCTCCCCTCCATCTGCAGGATACAGTACTGAGCTTCCCCTTGTCGCCCTCCACCAGGACAGCAGAACCACAGCAAGGCATTGCCCTCGGCAGCCAGGAGGGGGCGCTGGCAGGACCAAGCATCTGTCCTTGCAAATTCTGCCTCTGGACTGGAGATCTGTGTGTCATATTGTCAGGTGTGTGTGTGTGTGTGCGGAGAAACTGCAGGTGTCCGCTGCAAACTGTACGAGTCAGTGTTTGTTACCATATCAGCAAGTGTGTGCAAGACCAGGGTACAAACGCACAAGATGGGGAAAAAAAGGTTTGTTGGGGAAAACGTTTACCGTAAAGCATAGCAAGTCAACGCAACATTTTCATCAGAATAGTTTGTTTGTTTCAGGTGTAGTCAAGCGTATTTCAGGGGAGGAAAGAACGATGTTTTCTGTCTTTTCAGCCCGAGAGGAGATGTTACAAAAACTGTAATGCTTGTGTGTGTGTGTGTGTGTGTGTGTGTGTGTTAGTTAGTGTGTTTGTACATGTGAACAAAAGCGTGTGCATGCGTGTATGCGTGTGGCTGTCATTGTTTTCATGTGTGAGTGTGCGTGCGTGTGTGTGTGTGTTTAGCAGTGTGTTTGTGTTTTCCCCTGTTTAAGCCCATGTTGTTACAGTGGACTCTTACTGTTGCTAGGAAACACTGCGATATTTTTTGCAGGGCACACGGAGCCTACCTTCTTTCTTAAAAAAAAAAAAAAAAAAAAGCCTTTCTTTAGCTAGCTGAGGTAAACCTGTATTCAGCGTGCCATCAACCAAGCACCTGTCGTTATGTCACCGCAAGGCTTGCTCTGCTAGCGTCGCTAACCGAGCTGGACCAATCAGAACGAGCAACGCCGCGAACGGTGATTTCTGTATATAATGTAGACACCATGCACTAACCACACGTACAGTTCAATTTTGTATTCTAGAAGGATTTTCAGGAACCAGTTTTATTACGAAGGTCCTGTTTTTTTTATTGTTTTTGTTTTATTTTGTTTTCAGAACGGTACAGTTCATTTGTTATTTTTTATGCAGTTTTATGTACTTGGCATTTTGTAATACACGGCATTTTATAATAACATTAATGAAATGGGATGGGAGGGTATATCTGGTCTGACTAAACTACACTACACAGATTCAAGTGCCTGGTAAATGAAGGATTTCTTTTTGCAGATTTTACATGTCTTATGAAATGCAAATGCCTTGTTTTTACTCGTTTTTGTTTTTTTAAAATATTTTTTATACATTTAATTGTTTTTATTATTATTATTATTATTATTATGTTTTTATTCTTGGATATAAATGTGCAAAAATACACTCTTAGCAGTTCTACTTTATCTCAATGCTAGGCACCTACACCTAGACGTTTTTAAGTCTGCTTTTGCAATACTGGGGCAATGACTATACATGCTGCTCTCAATAAAGTTTCACATTTTGTAAATATTGTCTGGCAGTGTGTGTGACGGTAGGCTGTTTTCTTTAAGCACAGGCGGGGGGGTGGGGGGGGGGTGGGGGGGTGGTGTGTCCCCTGCTTTCTGTTCCTACCCCCTATTACAGCTTCATTTTATAAATGCCGTATACAATGTTCGCATCCAGTTTTCATTCTGATGGAGAAATAGTTTTACAATTAATGTTATGTTCTTATTGAGTACAATAGTTCTCTGTATATTTGAAGGTATTTTACACCGTATGACTATGGCTAGATTTTTGGCATTCATGGCTTTTGACCCTTTAAATTGTTAGTTTACTGAAGGGTCAACTACATAATACACTGTCCCAGATTACCAGTTAGTTAAACTACTTTGACCTTTGACCCTACCAAAGGGCAGGGCAGTCGTTAACAGCCAATCAACTCGTTAGACACTGTATAAAGTGATAGTTAACACGCTGACTTCATGCTGAAAAATTGTATCCACCTAAATTGACCCCAAGTAATCTATTATAAATGCATCCCTTTTTTTCATATTAATGTGATTGTACTAGCCATCAACAATCATTCATTTCCTTGAATTTTTAAATACCACTACTTTCTGCTCACCACATGATGGCGCCACTGTGTCGACTGTGCGTTCTTTGCGTATTGAGGAAACCACTCTGGTGTAATAAATAATGTCAGAACTGCAAGCCCCAAAAGCACACATTGCAACCACAGTGGAAACATTTCAAACTTTTTTTTTTCTTTAAAAAAAAAAATCTGTATGCAATACCAGAAGTTTAACTGAAAAATGGTTGCACAGTACTTACAGTAGAATTAAATTTCTGTGAAGATGAAAGTTTGAAGCTGAAATATTCTTTAACTTAATATCTAAGACATATTTAAAGATCACTGATGCTCTTGCTTGAAATGTTGCCAAAAATTGATATACTAAATCACAGAATGTGATCATGAGGTGAAGTCACTGTAGTTTGTCTTTTCACATTAGAGAAGAGGGACTGACTAGCAAATATTTTTGTGACATGCATGCAAATCCGTCATCTTTTTAAAGCAACGGATGCATTATTTATTGTTTATAAAACTCCCTTATAGTTTTCTCTTCTATTTTGTTATGGTTAATATCATTTATCATCTCTACTTGTGGCCAAATAATGTAATTACAATAAAAACATTTAAAAAATCAATCAATAAAGGTCATGCTAAGGTCATGGACATCAAGCACAAGCAATTCCACCATTGTTATAATGCTGGTGCCTTTCTTGTATTTTTAAAACCCAGACACTGAGATGCAAACTCAAGAAGGTAGTTCATATAAATTTAGACTTTATTTCAGTCCAGTCCAGACCTTTCCTGTGTACATCTCTCTGGTTTAAACGGAGGGAACGATCTCGCCCGACAGAGGGTGGGACCGAAGCAAGTTTAAGACGGATTACATGCCTCGGTAGATGTGAGGGATTTCAAAACGGGAACTTTTTTACCCCAAAACTACCTCAACACAATAGCAATCAGGAACGTGCCTCGTCTAATGCCTTCCAGATGGAGGCGAACAGAGAGCTGCAGCACAAAGGAGACCAGAAGCCATCTTGTGTAAAAACCGTCGGAATCCAAAAAAAACCTCGCCTCATTTTTCCTCATTGGCTGGAGGAAGAGCTAAGAAAGTACATTGAAATTTTCCAAACAAATAACAACGCAAAATTCTATGATTGCAGAACTTGGGCACACCAAGTGTGTCTGGATCTGTTTTCTTACACAGCTTGAAGAGTGCAGGTTTGCCAGTTTGCGAGTTAAAATTGGCAAATCAGATTGTAAACATAAAAGGGGAAGCTTTGCATACTGCTTAAAAAGCTAGATTGCTAAAATATATAAATTACTTATTTGCTTGTAAGAAAGGAGAAGTGCCCAAGTGCGCAGTTCACACAGGGAAGTGATTTAAGAAAATCAATCTTGTGTCATGTTTTTTTTTATTACTTCAAGGTCTTTCGTGATTCTTCTTCAAGCTTACCACTTTTAACTTTTTGAAACTTCTGCATTCTCATCAACTCTGGAAAAACGATAACAAAACAAGGAGTAAAATCCTCTAAAGGACTGTAGGTGCTTAATACAGTGATTTTTCAGGAAAGCTCTTGGTCCTGTGCAACTTCTCAATTTTCAGAAGAAAGAAGAACAAAATATTCAGAGCATTTAGGGTCCTCTAAATCTTACATTGTAAATCCTGTCTGCTTTTTCTCATCTTTAATCTCTATACCTCTCTCTCTCGGCATCCTGTTTAATCCCCCCCATCCCTGCCCCCCCCCCCCCCCCACTGCACTCACACAAACGCACACAGTTCTGCCTCTTTTAGTAGTAGTTAATGTTTTGTATCTAAAATCCAAATCTGTGGCTCCAAGCCAAATACCTCAGTCTGTACATACATATGCTGTTGTCCACAAAGGCCAGGCGTCAGATTAGGTCAGTGTCTCTACAGCAGTAGACTCAATTCTTCAACCTGCTTTATACTGATGGATTTTTCTGCTTTTTAACAGGTCTGTCCATCCATGTTACCAAATTAAAATGACCAACTTCGCTGAGCTAATAACCAACTCAAAGTCTTTAGAACAGGTATGATTTACCTGTAAAGTGGGGGGGGGGGGTAGTATTCTTTTGCATTACCCTCATATAAGTATATGCAAATAACATTAACACTGATCACAAAAATTGTTTTATTTTGATACAGTTCATAACAGAATTTATGGAACATTTAATCAAAAATAATGCTTGTCTGCATGCTGCAGTGGAGATTCTGTTACTCCTGTCTTCCCAAAAGAGAAGTGTAGACAGTCTGGGTGGCCTGTTCTCATGGTCTTGTCCCATGTGAATCTTAAAATATGAACTAAAATGAAATACATGTGCAGTTCTGCTCTGGACAAAAAAACGTGTGTTTCTACTGAAACAGGATCTCTCAGACTCTCCTCTTACTCAGATGGTTGTAAAAGGTTTTTGGATGTATCTACATATCGTAAACCTGGCTATGTTCATTTTGTTTTGTTACGGCTGCCGTAAAATAACCGTTGTTCTGTTTTAAGCAAACAGCTCGTAGAACCATTATAAGATATTATTATGCGTGGTCCTTCTGGTACTTTAGTTCTTGCAGACACATAAAAAAGACAAGCTATGGTATGTACTGTACAGTGGTTTTTCACTAACTGCATTTACATCAAATGTCCACATGTTGGAGCCATATCCTTCCTCAATGAAGTGAAGAATGCCTATGGACAAAGCCGCTCAGATTTATTTTTTGTTTGTTTGTATGTGTGTGTGTGTGTGTGTGTGTGTGTGTGTGGCTGTGCCCCTTGCAGGCTGTACCATGCAACATAGTATATTTTGTGAGCCTTTCATTTTTCTAAAAGTCACAGCTTGTACCGTCGTCTGTAAGCTGTGTAAAACAGGCTTACCAGACATCTATTCCCGTGGACTGCGGTGTCTACGGGTATTTTGAGGCCTTTTGAGAACAATGTGTGTGGATTCTTTAGCCAATCAGTGAGGTAAATGAATCACTGGTGTTGAAACGCACCGAAAACCGGCAGACACTGTGGCCCCCCGGGACCGGATTCTGAGAATTGTGTAGTGGAGGCAGCGGAATTGCGAATTTCATTTGAATGATGTATTTCAAATACTCATTCAAAACAGACCATTTGGGATTCTTGTGGGTTTGCTCTGAGAAACCCACACCATTCAACCTGGGACAATTTTCGTACATGGTTAAAATGCTAAACATTCAAGTTAAACATAGTAATTAAAAATGTATTGAACCAGGAAATTAGTATGTATTGAACCAGTAAATTTTAGACGTAAAACGCACTCTTGATGATGCAGGATTTATAGGATTGGACATTATAAATGGCATCCATCACCACTCTTGGTTCTGCCAGATGTAATTAAATTTATAATTAAAAAGCAGCTCAATTTTGCTGTATTGGAAAAGCAAGAGCCACATGATAAATGATAGAGATCTTTTGTAATCTAAAGAACATCATGCCTACCATCTTCTTGCAAATCCCATTTCTGAGCGAAAAGCCTAAAAAGAATTTTATTAAATTCTGTATACATGCAGTTGTCCACGGACAGGCTATTCTATCGCTATTACTAAGAATGCTGAAATGTATCATTCAATTTCAGTAACTTATATGGATGTATAGTGTATGTACTTATTTATGTAAGCGTTTATGGCTTTTTATTGTTTCTGTGAAACATTTGGGAAAGTTTAGTTAAGTTGGCATTGTTTACATCAATAGTTTGGAACACAGAAAATATTGTGTTCACAATTGTTTTATTTGTTATTTATTTAATTTAATTTTTTTTTACAGATTTATAGAGTGCATACTTTGTGTGTGTGTAAGTTGGCTTTTATTTTTTTTTTACATTGCTAATACTTTCATTGAGCTGTAAGTTCAATAGCTGTCTAAATGACAATAGCAGAAACTGAAATGCAATATTGAAAAGGCTTTATGCTTCTTGAAGCAATATTCTTAACAGATAGCACTGGATTACGTAGGTTCCACTGGGGTTTGAGCAAAGTTAAATCCAATATATTCAAAATGGTTATTTAATCGTCAAACTAGTAATAAAACTGAACCATTTCCACCGAGAAAAGTGTAGTCATACTATGAATACTGCAAATATAATCTTGTCTTTCTCTATTCTCTAGACTTCTATCTGTGAGCACTTTGGTATAGATCAGCAGTCAAGGTACTTTGAGCTTGAACCCGGAGGTTGCCTGTTCAAATCCCAAGAGGGGCAATGCCGTTCCACCGTTCAGCGAGAATCTGAATTGTGAATTTTTTATTAAAATATCCGCTGCCTGAACAAATAGTATCAAATATGTATTATGTGCAAGTTGCTTTAGATAACGGTGTCTGCTAAATAAACAATGTGCTGCTTTATACTGATTTCAGGCCTGCTTCCCTTCTGTAGAGAACAGAGACCAGGCCTTCCTCCTTCTCCAGGTCCCCTGTTTCAGATTATCTTTGCTGTGCGGCTGTGTGCGTTAGTTACTGGAACACCCCAGGGACTGAGTCTTTGCTGGGTGAAGCAAGAGCAAAAGAAAAAAATAAAAAATAATAAAATAAATAAAAAACGGGATTCCCACGGTGCTTTCTCTTTTCCGATATCTCTCTGTAGATATTCGGTAGCATCTTCAAGAGGGAGCAACGCTCAACGGTAACAAAAGATCTTACTTTGGAAAAACTTTTCACAAACCCCAAAGGTAGTACGTGGAGTAACCATGGAAATACACACATGTGGATTAGCGGAGCAAGCAGTGACAGGAAGGGACCAGCGATGCATCCGCAGGCGATGCAGTAATGTCAGGATTCACAAACACAGCCACTGAAGGCCTGCCTCTTTGGTGTGCATTTCGGTTTCCCCACCCTCTAACACTTACTGTGTAGGTAATTCAGTGTTGGCTGTAGAATTGGGCCTCTGGCCAATGTCATTTTATGTACTTCTGATGACTGTGTCACGGTCTGGGTTGGCATGGCTACCCTGCTGTACTTTCTAACTAATGTTGCACGTATGCTGTCTTTGATCAGCGCTGTCAGCCTGGTCTATATCACAGTTACGCGGTCATGGTAACTGTCTCTGGGTAAGAGTGTTGGCTAAAATGAGTACAGTGTAACCCTGTGTAACATGATGGGTATAGAGGTGGCAAATCAAATGTTTGTTGTGTCAGTCACTCAACAACAAAAGACTGAGCGTCTGTTGGTCTGTCTACAGGTCAGCCTGTCTGTCAGGTCGAACAGTTTTGGGAGGGAAACATAAAGTGAGCAGAGAGTAGAATCATGGGAGACACTGACTATAGACATGTAGACAGAGGGTTTTGCTGAACACGATTTCTCAGTAGAATAGTCGTCTGCCAGAGCAGTTATTCTAATGCCCATATTAGGCTGTGAAATTCCCCATTCATAAGCATATCCCAAGATGCCCCCCCCCATCCATCCTCCCTGCGCCCCCAAGACCCCCCCCCCCCCCCCCCGCCCCTCCTTGACATGCAAATGAGCCCTTTTTTTGTCGTCCGTCATCCTCCTGGTTGTTCTTTTCTGAAGAGTCCTCAGCACAGACGCCTGCCTCTTTACCTGGCCCTGCTGCACTGATTGGAGCTTTGGCATCATTGCCATGGTTACTGGCAGCCATGCAGACACACTGACTGCAAGCTTACCTGAGCTGAGATTGGGCACTGCTCTATCCAGCACACCTGGATCAAATAATTAACTGAACTCTTCTTTTTTTAACCTGTAATCAGAACAACATTATTTTGTTTGTTTACCAAGTACAACAAACAAAATAATGTATAGTTGTCCTGCCATACTGTATTAAAAAACATTTTCGTTCCTTAGTGAAACATAGGCAACATTCTATCTGGATATGAGTCATAGAAAATATATTTTCTCATTATTAGTTGATCTTGGGGTCAAGAAAGTATGAAAACTCCAATATTAGGGGATGAAAGCACATAAGACAAATGGCAAATTAACAATGGCAAATATGACAGCTATACACCTAACTTCAACAAACTACAAACATTGGAGAGGCAGAACAGACTGTAACTGCTATTATGAATTCAAACACTTTGGCGCAGCCAATCCAAAGGGGATCTAAATTACTGGACCTGGATTACCTTCAGCAACCATAAACAAAATGGCATGTTCCAGCAGCAGTCAATGTGTGGTTTCGGTTAAGATTAAGTATCAGTCAAGCCAGCTGAAATCAAGGCAGATTCAAGATATAAGGTACTGTCTACACGCAAAATACACACAATGCAAAAACACACACACGCACGCGCACACGCACACACACACATCTGTATGCCGTTAGCATATATTGGCTCCTAGTTCTCTAGGAACTCCTGTGCTGCATTTTCATGTGTTTCAAATGGTTTCTGTATCGTTCTGCGCTACACCAGCTCGCAATATTTGAAGGAAGGTCTAATCTGATTTAATGCCGCATCCATTTCAACTGTTTCTATAGCAACTAGACAGTCTGGCATGGTTTGAGGCCCTGAGAAAGTGAGAGAGACGTGGAAAAGCCTGACAGCTTTATTCACAGTTTTGATGCTTTTGCCAAAAAAAAAACCCTTCTCTGTTCTATCAGTCTCCTCACAGTCCAAGGGGTACTTCTGCCACGCTTTGTGAACAAACAATTCCAGTGCACTGCTTTATAACCAGACAAAACGATCTGAAAAAATCCACAGATCACCCTCCATTTGAATCCACCCCGACAAACCACTGTAAATAAATGCCATCCATCTTTTTTAAACTGAGAAAAAATGTCACATGGTGTGATTGATGCCTCACGTTTTTATTTGTCTTCCAGTTTGCTTTCTTCGGCACGTTTTTTTACCCCTCATATTCATATAAAAGCCTTCTTTTTTTAAATATGTAGCTCTGGAAAGAGCCTTACATTGCTTTCACCGCTTAATTGATTCCCATCACATGTCCTTTCATGTGCAAAAACCCATGTCTATGTTAACATATCAAAGCTTAGTATCGTAAACACAAGAGACGCTTTTTTCGTTTACATTGTTCCTGTCGCTCTTAATTCAGTGGAAAGCTGTATAATGCGTCATCACAGATTTGTTTTTTTTTTTTTTCATTAACATTAACCCTTTAAGGCATAAGATGATAAATAAGTGAGTAGAATGCTCCTAACTGAACATTCTACAGCTGATGTAACAGTCACTACTGGTGATTGAAAGGAAAGGAGTTCTAGAACACTGACTTAGAATTTTGAAAAAAACATTCTAAAACGCCTACTTTTCAAAAGGTTAAACAATATGCTAGCTAAATGGTATTGTGAAAAACACACAATGGCTTACAGGGGTCTTCAGCAGGGATTTTCAACTGGTTTTGATCCAGGGATCCCCAACCAGACTCAAAAACATCTCAGGGACCCCCATCATACATTAAATTGCTTACCAAGGGGTGGGGGGAGGGGGGGGGGGGGGGGGGGGGGTAAGAGTGTGATCCCAGACCCCCATACTTTTGTGGGCCTCTGGCCTCTATACTGCCCATTTTTAAATTAGTATGTCTTCCCTGAACAGTAGTTACATTTACTTCATATAGTTTAAATTTACTATCAAGTGCACAGTATACATTCATTTTAGCTGTAGATATGATTATGTAACAACATTAGCAATAGCCATTACCTCATACCCTTATCTGGCTCTGCTCACACAAACTGTTAGCTATGTGGACTCAACCAAAATGCTGTTGCTGTTTTGCTTTTGGAATTTTTTTCCCATAAACTTTGTGACAATATTGAAGCAACCCGAAAAAGCTAAACATTTACTACATAGTGGGGCAAAAGTGTCTGTAGGTCATATTGATTAACTGCCTATGATGATATAGCCAGTTGAAATGGTATGATGATAATTCTTGCAGCAAAAACTGGTCACTCAAAAATCAATCAAATATTTGAATGTGAACATCACTGAGGACTCTACTATTTAAATATTGTATCCTGCTTATGCTTTTGGTATAATTATTTTAGAGAGCTAGAAATTCTCTTTGGATGACAGCATGTTCATCTCAATGTTTTATCTCTGCAATTCACCTGGTTTACAACAGTTTCCTGGTTGTCTAATCAGTCTGAAAAGGATTTAGTCAAAAAAATATTACGGTCACCAGGAGTCACTCAAGTGCAGTTTTTAAAAAAAAATTTTAATCTCTGTTCATCTTATTTATTTTGCAGTGTTTTTTAACCGTGTTTTGCATGTAATTCTGTATAATGCATGTCTGCACACTTCCCTTTCCCTTGTCTTTTGGGACACAAGATTTTAAGAATTATTCAAATTAAAGTTATAAATAATTTAGAGACAGTGCTGCCTCAATATTTAAATATAATCGCAGCAGAAAACCATCTATAGTGTGCTGTTTGCCGGCGCTCATGAGTAAGGGTACTATCTTAACTCCAGCAAGTCACTGCATTCCGAAGTTAAGTGTGCATAATTTACACAATCACTAAAAACAACCGCTCGCGGCCCCTTCTCGATGACGTTTCAGTGAGCGCAAGCATTTTGGTATGTATTCTAATAAGCGTGGCTTTTCCGCCAATCGCCGCCGAGTTCAGATTCGCGGCAGCCAATGTACGTGCGGCGCTATGACTCACCATATAAGGAGAGTCAACGCCATAAAAGGAAACATTGTATCTCTTTATATGGAGGAAAGTAGATCCTGGGTTCACATATTCATCCACGCTGTCGTTGTTAATACAGGGCAGAATTGCAGTTATTTCACGCATACAATGATATAATGCATGATTGAGAACTATCAAACATGGCTGTACACTCAGCATAATTTTGAGACGGAAACAGGCGACATTTTGAAGTGTTTTGGTGGTGAACTACATGTCACCGCGGAATAATCGAAGGGGCGTTCTGTGTATTTTCCTTTTGGAGAAAGTGCAACGAGTTTTGGAAATAGAGGAGGTTGTGCTTGATTGAACCGCGGCGAAGGGGGTCCTATGGGACAGCATCACTTCTGAAACTTCTTTCACTATAGTACCTGGTTCTAAAAGGACCGGTTTCGGTTCAGTCCGAACTCGAACTAGTTGGTTTGTAAGCGTCCTTTGAGTGTTTGGTGTGAGCGCGCTTTTGTTACGATTTCCCGAACACACACACAAGCGGTCATCGGGTATCGGAGAAGACACCGTTGTCATTTGTGAATATAATGTTACCTAGCCAGGCTGGGTCAGCACCAACTGGAAACGGGTCAGCGTCCGGCACTGGTAACATAGGTCACGGATCGGGGATTGCAGGCACCGGGATTCGGCCCAGTCTGGTTAGCTCGGGGTTAAACGAAGTAGCCACTGGGTTCAGCGGTAGCCACGCCGGTGGGGCTGGTCGGTCGGGGGACGGGTCAGGGATGTTGGGGGGAAACGGAGCAGGGGTAGGTTCCAGGGGGGTGATGAGACCAGGCAACGGAGCAGGATTGACCACTCTGCAGAACACGGCGGGCGTTGTGGGCGGAATTAACACGGGAATTGGTACCCACGGCGGAGGCAGGTTTGACCCGGACAGACAGAGCGCTCCCCAGGTGTACAGTTGTTCCGAAGCCGATTCTGACTCGGGGGATGACGACGACCCCATGGGTTCAGCTGGGGACAGCAGAAGAGGAGTGAAGCGGGAGAGGCCAGAGATGGAGGCTGCAACTGCGGGGCCGGAGGTCGGTATTCCGCCTGGAGGTTACGGCGGGGTCGCTGGAGGAGTCGCTGGTGCAAAGCCGGGGAAGAAGACCCGGGGACGAGTTAAGATTAAGATGGAGTTTATCGATAATAAACTGAGGCGATACACAACTTTCAGCAAAAGAAAGACTGGCATTATGAAAAAGGTGAGTGTGTTCACCCACTTAATCTTTGCAAGTAGCATGACTAACATAAGCGAACTAACTTTAGTTAGACTGCGGGCTGTGAAAGTTTGCCGTAGTCCACGCCTGGCATGTTCTCTGGATGTTAGCTAACGTTAATTATGTAAGTTATTAAATGAGCTACTTAGCTCCGTGCAGCTAGAGAGAAACTTCCATCTCGAAAGCTGACATTACCAGAATAACAGCAGTAAAGCGGCACAGGAAGCTATTTTCATTAGCTAAACTCGCAGTCTGCTAATTTTAGTGCTCGCGATTGTTGTGTATCTTGCTCGCTAACCTCCACTATCGATGCAGCCAGAGTAGATAACGCTGGTTTTCAAATGACAACAGCCCAGATAGCTAGTGCTTTGCCACCACAACAGCATACCAGAATCGGTCTGCGAGGAGAAGTATGCGCTCATAAATTGGAGAGGATTACATTACTTATGTAGGCTACTCACGTGTAAACGAGCACTAGCTAACCGAGTGGCTATTTTTAAGCTGCCAACTGTCAACATTTGTTAATTGAACTTCTATAGCCAACTGTCGTCAAAAACTGAAGCAAGAATCCTTAGCTACTTGTGTAGATAACTTTGTCGCGACAAGCTGCAAGACGAATGCTTTTTATCAACGTGTGATGTTTATCAACTTGTGCGGGTTGGCTAGCGTGTTGTTGCTACTGCTAGCTGACTTGAGTGGCACCTCCACCACGCTGTCGCCAAGCAAGTGGAAGCCACTACTACCATGACTGATAGTCTGCTGCCCAAAATAGTAAAGAGCAATCCGCGTACCACATTTCACCCCGGCCCGAAACACGGCCTCAGCACTGTCACTGTTTATATTTGCAGTCCGTTCAACTGCACATGTTCAAGATCAGGTGATGTGCCAGCGATCTCTGCACGACCAGGACAGGTCGAGATAAACCCCCACCTATAGAGTATGCGCGTCAGGCCTCGGGGTCAGATGCTACAGTTGGTCTAATACAAAATGTTTTCAGCAAAGAGAACGATGGGCCTAGTCTGTTGATGTAATAGAAACGGCTTCAGGGAATTCTGTGTGGTTAAGAAGGTATACTTATCTGCTGTTATACTAAAAAGCAAAGCATCTGCTTTTTCTCAACTTTACTGTGCAGGAATAATGAATTCTATCTGGAACGATGTACATCCTGGATTTCAGTACAAAGTTAAATCCACAAAGGCTGGCGCCTTTCATTTCTGCCAGTGTTTTGTTCTTTCTCGCGTGTTGAATGCACGCCGTGTCTCATTCCATCCTGAGCAGGTCTTTGTGTCTATTTTGGCCTAATTAAGCCCCTTGTAAAAAAAAAAAAAAAAAAACTGAACAGGCCATTTTTAGAGGTGTTACTTTAGGTGGTGTTATAATTTATGCTTTGGATTGGCTTTTCAGGCTCAGTGATACCAGATCTAACTCGTATGGACCACCACGCTCAACACAAAACTTGCAAACGCTAAGAACGAAAAGCACTGGCTGTGCGAAAGTGTGCCGAGACGAAGTCTGCATCCTGTTAGCCTCCTGTTAGCCGCAGCGCACGTTTACAGTGCTTTGAAAGCTTCAGATTCATCTGTCTTCCTAAGCAACATTGTGCGCAGCTCACAGAAGGTTTGCCGCGCTCCGAAATCTCGGAGACAAAGACAAAAAGCCCCGGTTCCCCCGACGCTGAGGCCTCCCCGGTTTTAGGGGTGCATCAGCAGCCAGGGCTGTGATGCTAACAGCACACAGTACCGCGCGTTTGGAAAGCATGGTGGGTGGGGGGATGTCGACGTGAAGCTGAACGCTATTTCCATGGACACCCTGGGGGTTTTACCTGCGGCTGAAGGTGTGCCAGGTGAGCTGCAGAAGTGGATCCCCCCAGCCGTGGCTCTGCAGACACACAGAGCGTGGCGAGTCCTTCTATAAATCTTTAAAAAAACGGGCCGCCGGTTTAGACCCAAGACACCAGCTGACTGCGGGCTGACTGTGTGATCGACTGCTTTAGTTTTATTAGTGCTGACTAATGATGAAAGCTGGCAGCGCTCCAGGACCAAGGGTTGCAGATACCTTTGCTCAAGCCTTGCAGTCAGAGCCAGTGCTACCCTACCGCTGCCCGTGTCTGTACCCTCTGTTGTACTCAGAAGCTTTCCTGAGGTCAGTTTCCCCATTCTGACTGTACCTCCAAAGAGTTTGTGTAGAAAGGTAGTGCTTCATCATTGTTTCTATGTCCACATGCTAGGGAAGTGGAAACTGATGTGGAGAAACTTGTGGGATAAATCTCCACCACCATCTTTGTTTCAGTTTCTTTAAAAAAATGGAAGAAAATAAACCATCTTAAGAAAAGGTTTGGGGGTAGTTTTTTATGTTGTTGATAAGCCAAACCTTTCAGTAAGGGATCACCCAGTCAGTGTAAAGGTTTAATTAAATGTGTTTAATTTGGTGCATGGGTGTTCTCTTTGATAATGTTAGAATAATGGAGTTGGGTGATTTGGTGCACGGGTGTTCTCTTGGATAATGTTTAAATAATGGAGTTGGGTGATTTGGTGCGCAGGTGTTCTCTTGGATAATGTTTAAATAATGTAGTTGGGTGATTTGGTGCGTGGGTGTTCTCTTGGATAATATTTGAATAATGGAGTTGGGTGATTTGGTGCGCAGGTGTTCTCTTGGATAATGTTTAAATAATGGAGTTGGGTGATTTGGTGCGCGGGTGTGCTCTAGGCCCTGCTCTAGTCTGCTTTGTGAAGAGGCAGTTTTCTGAACTGTGTCCAGAAAGGGCCTCCTGGCCCGGCTGGGCCGAGCTGAGCGATGCTGGTGATAGATAGCGGCCTGGTTCTGATTACCGTAACGTGAGGGATCTCGGCTCCCGGGGCCTTCGGCACTGAACCAGTAGCTGTGGGTCTCAGGCAGGCCGGTCTGTCTCCCATTAAAGCAGAATCTGCAGCGCCGTAATCTGCAAACAAATGCACAAGCATGCATGCATACAGGCGTACGCACAAATTCACACATGCGTGCACACAGACACACATACATACACAAACTCGCACGTGCACACAATGCAAATACACATATGCACACGCATATGCACGCACACATACATATGCAAACCCTCTTCTACAAGGGAACAGAAACACGCACACACATTGAAATTACAATAAATGAGCACCAGGAAAATTTAGCTAAGTGAAATTCTGAAAACTAGGAACTGGTGACACGTGCTTTGCTTCTGATTGACTTTTGTACATGAGCTGAATAATGGATTATTGGATTATGGCAGACCAATTATGCGTATATGTATATTAGTTACATAAGTGGGCTTATATGTTTAAGTCATTAGGGCTGTTTTTATTCATATCTGTCTGTGATGAAAGACTTTCCTGGCGTTGCCTGGTCTGTCATCCGTTATGTGCAAGTCAGAAGACGATCTCATTTCAAAACCACCTGAAATGTGGAAGTAATAAAAATTCATCATTTGACTGCTGCATAGATGCAACAAAGCATCATTCTATTTCGTTCTGAGCTGTGTTAACCCTAGCAAAGGGTGTGGCCTGTCCCGCCTCTTTCCCAGAAGTTTAACCCCAGTGCTGCAGTGTTGTTTTCGCGTACTGTGTTGGGACCGGTCTCAAAAATTGCCCTGTGGGTGTTGTGTATTTTCCCGGTAGAAAACGAAAAGGAAAAACCTCTTGTGAATCACGTATGACAAGCCTATTTGGCCCCGATCCCAGGTAAACAAAAAGTATTTCATGCATGAGTGATGGTCACCAGAGCTGATCCGGGGGGAATTCAGGTAATGCGGTCAAGAGTTCTGCAGGAAAGAGAAACTGGGAACAAAGAACAAAACAAAATTACCAGGATATACTAGATAATCAAGGTCTGTATGAGTGTTATAAAGCACTTTATCTGTAAAAGCGTGTGTTTGTGTGTGTTTTAACTCATCAGTACAAAAGTAAAAGTTTTAAACCATATTTTTGAACATTGCACCTGTGAAAGGCTTCAGATTACTGGTCGCTTGAGCGGAATTTTCACGAAGGTACCCAGAATGCTTCAGTCCATCGGAAGATCGTTGTCCTCAGAATCTCAGCCAGCCAAACCTCTGCATCTCCCTGCTTCATTTTGGGGGCCCCTGGATTGGGGGGGGGGGGCGGGGGGGACTTGGCGAGGTTGGCGGGATTCCAGTATTTTCTTTGCGGCCGCGCGGTCAGTTTCCCTGCGCTAACCGCCGGGGTGAACCGGACCCCAGTGGCTGATGGGACAGGAAGTGAGGCGATCGCGGACCCTCCTAGCCGTTTTATGAGTGGCTGTTTCTAGCCTCTGTGTCCACTCCTTTCTCGTTATACAGCTTTGGTCTCTTGTGTTTTTATTGCAGGGGTACCGCTTAGCTAGTCCCCACAGTGCTGACCCCTGTATCGAGAGTGATGCAGGCTGTCTCTTAGTGCAGCGATGCACCGTTTCTCTTTGCTGTAAGAGTCTGAGATGAGCGGTGTGATCAGCTGTGGGGGGTGGGGGGGGTGTACATGTGACTACCCTTCAGCAATGGTTCATCAGTCATCTTAAAGATTCATCTCTCAGGGGTCAGTACCTCTGTGTGTCATATGACACGGTTCTTTTTTCCCCTGAAAAAATGCTTTCAGAAAAGAGAGGGAGAGAGGAGAATTGGGCACACACGTATGCCCTGAGGTCAGGAAGATCCCAGGATTAGCATCTGCGGACCGAGGATGAGGATGGTCTGAAGGTGGTCACGCGGAAGGGCGAGTTCGCTGGAAAGTTCTCTTTTTGTCATCGTGAAGATAAAGGAGGGTATCGGTGACATTTATCGTTCTTCTTTCTTCCTCTTCTGCCTTCCTCTTCCTCTGTTCTTCCTGCGAAGTCGGTGTGACGTGACATCACGTCCTGCATCAGGGAGTTTCCCGCTCGGTCCCGGGGTCCCTCTGCGTACTCTGGTCTTCATTCCTTCTGTTAATTGCAACCGCTGAACAGTAACGAGCTGTTAATTGCTCTTAATTGGACACTCAACGTCAGCCGAAGGACTGTTTCTCTCTCCTGGCCACATTATGTCAGAAATGGCCATAATTCACATTCGCTGCCAAGTTCTTTTAATCAGAGCAGCTGATGCGTTCATTTTCTGCAATGTGCTGAATCGCTAATTATGACTTTGGAATGAGGTCATGTTTTTAATCACTTTAATGATGAACTGACAGGTGAAACCACTGGGGCCCTACCTGCTGAAGAAGTTCTGGACACCTGGCCACCCAAACGAAATGAAACTAAACTATGAAAAATGAGGAGTTTGGTGACATGGAAATGGATATGAGCCAAACTTGCATTACACTCTGAGAAAGACACTGTGGAAATGCATCAGCTGAATAAATAAGGGACACCCCTTGGTCTGGGGCTGTTTTTCATGGTTTGGGCTGGACCCCTTAGCTCGCGTGTTAGTGTCTGCCGTGTAATCCTCTTAATTTAGGGGCGGTTGTCTGGGATCAGGAAGCATCGGGAATGACTTGCGTAATTTTTTTGTTGTTGTTATTGCTATTTCCTACATGGTATCCTTTTATACAGCTGGATGTATACTGATGCAATTTAGGTAAGGATCTGGCTCAAGGGTACAACTGCAGTGTACTGCCTGGGAAGCAAGCACTTGGGAAGGTGAGGTTACAGATTGTGAAGGCTGGTTTCCCTGTAATCTGGTTGGTTCTGATTCTGAATAGGCCTATGTGTGGCAGTGTAGTGCACTAATGAGGGAATGGGGCTTGCAGGTTTGATTCCCAGGTGGGGCATTGCCCCTGTACCCTTGAGTTAGGTGCTTAACTGGCATTTCTTTAATAAAAAGCCCAGCTGTATAGTGACTCATTTAGTCCTGTATTAAGTAAACGAAAATCTGTGGTTTAAGTGCTTTGCATAAGAGCATCCGGTAAATGCCTGTGTGTCTGCACTGGAATGGCATTCCCAGCCCCCGGATTGGCCCAGACGGCTCCTGAGGCGATATGAGAAACGCTCCACTCTACTACGTTTTTTTTTACACCGTGCTGTTTAACACATTTTCACCTGCGCTACCCCTGGCACCGGCGTTCACCTGCGCCACCCCTGGCACTGGCGTTCACCTGCGCCGCCCCTGGCACTGGCGCCAGTCTGCCAGGCTGCCTCGGCCTTTAAGGGTCCCGGCACCACGTGGCGGGCATCGGCGGTCGATCGGATCTGACCGATGCGTCGCGGTCGCCGCTCTCCGCTCGCCGTCGCTGCTGCGGACTCTGGAAGCGTCGTTTCTCCCGCCGTCGCCCGGGGGACACCTGCGCGAGCGTGGCGATAGGCCGCTCGGGAGAGGGAGGCGGCTCTATGAGCAAACAGACGCTATCCCCTTCGCTTTAGTGCTTGTTTGCTCTGCGTATTTGTTTAACCTGCGTGTGTATGTGTGTGTGTGTGTGTGTGTGTGTGTGCACACTGTCCAGAGCTGAGAGGCCGGGCTGACTGTAAGGGGTGGGGCAGGGCATGCGGGCTGCAGACCGTGCTGTGCTGTGGGGGGGGGGGGTTTGGGTTCTGTGCCCTCTGGCCCCCTTTCCCTCTTGCCCTCTTGCCCCCGGGGAACAGGGACACACACATAGTGGAGCTGGTGAATGTGTTCACGCACAGTTGCTTGAGAATGTGCGCTCTGTGCGCACACACACACACACACACACACACACACACACTATAATACGCATTATTTATCGCATTGGATTGCGCTGGATTGGCGCATGCTCTCTTGCAGGCTGACCTGCGCAGCTCGCATTTGTTTTGGCATGTTTGTCCATTTATGCAGCTGCTTCCTTTACTGCAGCAGTTCAGCTTAAGCACTTTGTGCAGGGCTACAGCTGTGCCCCACCTGGGGTAGTCCAGTCCCCTAATCACACATACACACACGCACGCACGCACGCGCACACACACATACACACACATACAGTCGCTCTCACACACACGCACACACACAGTCATAGACATGGCCTCTCTCTCTCACACACACACACAATCACACGCACATACACACAGTCACATACAGTCACTCACACACAGTCACATATGTACACACACACATACAGTCACACACACACAGGCTCTCATACACACACAGTCATGCACACATAGTCACACACACACAGACACAGTCACAGTCAGACACACATAGTCACACACAGTCACACACACAAACACACACACAGACACAGTCAGACACACACACACACACACGCACACACACACACACACACACACAGACACAGTCAGACACACACACAGACAGTCAGACACACACACACACAGAGTCACACACACAGTCTCACATACACACACAGTCATGTACACATAGTCACACACACATATGCACGCACGCACACACACAGACACAGTCAGGCACACACACAGACACAGTCAGACACACACACACACACACAGACACAGTCAGACACACACACACACACACACACACTGATTCATGCCAGACCACAGCAGTGGCAGCGGCTCACAGCTCACCGTTGAGAGTCATGTCTCGTGGGCGTCGCTATGGAGCGGCGCAGTCACAGCTAATGGAACGCTGAGCTCTATTTGGCCTTTCTGTCCTCCGCTGGAACTTTTTAAAATCTTAGTTTAATTAGTTTAATAATCTCGTTAAACTCTGGAGGGTTCACAGGAGGCATGGAGGCATTTTACAAAAATGTTAGTCATCTTTGCACTCAACGCCAGCTTTCTCAGGCTCTGGTTATGTCTGTGGCTCACCAAGGACCCGGCCTGTATTCCTCTGTGATGCGATCAAAAAGCGCCTCCCCTGTGATCCAATCAAAAAGCGCCATTACTTGCAGGCCCAACTCTGTTCGTATCTGAGGCATTCTGGGTAAAATGCGGAAGTGATCGTGCCACCGTAACGAACGCCCTAGCCTATGAGCAAAGCTCTGTATTTCTCAACTAAAATAAACACTGCGCTGGTAATCTAAGCAAACTCTTCGGATGACGATGTTGGCTAGCTGATAAAGCCCTAAACTGTGGCTTGTGAAAAACAGAACTGGTTCTGTGGAAGTGTTTTGAGTCTTACATCAAGCCTGATGTCATCTTAAAGGACACCAGAACACGCCGCAAAAATGGCGAAATGGCGGCGCTGTTTCCTTGGAGGAAAGTTTTGTGTTCTTAGAGCAGAGCGCACGCTCGAGCGTAGCTTTTCCAGTGGCTGATATCTATGGTTCCCTGCATAGGTAAATGGGTAACTCTACAAACAATTCCTTCCGACAACTTTTGCCTAAACACTCTCAGGGAAATGCGGTGCATGATGGGACGGACGCTCGCCGGCGTGTCCCGGCGTTCTCACGGGGTCCGCCGGTTCCACACGGCGCCGCGCTTTGGAGATGGAGCCGGCTGCAGAACGCTGGCTGCCGGCGGCGATGAGTCCGTGTTGTTGTGTCACCTCGCTGCTCAGCTCTTAAAGAGGGAACACAAGCTCATGGGAAACGGTGTTTTTTTTCCGAAGCGCGCCATTCAGTATGACCTGTTTTTTTTTTTTTTTGCATTCATTAATAAGACGGCTAGGACGAGAAGGGCACGCGTTATCGCTGAGCTCCATCGTGTTATCGGCCAAGCCGCCACGTAATAGTTAGCCCCGATGGCGGTTTTGCTAACGTCTTAAGAATAAGGCTTTCTGGGACGTAGCTGACCTCCGTGATTGCCGGCCGCAGAGCGATGGGCGGTGGGCGGTTCGTCGTGTTGCTTGCGGCCAACCCGAGTGACATATTCTGCCAGTTGCCACGCCAACGCACATCACTCCCACGCAAAGATGATGAGTGTCTAAGCAACCACAGGTTTCCTTCCTCTGAAATGGTCTCGGAGAGCTCTCTCGCCAGTTTTGCGTGCGTGAGTGTGCGAGTGTGCGCGTGTGCATGTGTGCTTGTGTGCGTACGTGCATGTGCGCGTGCGTGTGTGTCTGTGCTTGCTTGTGCGCGTGTTTGGGTGTGTGTGCGTGTACGTGCGTGTGTGTAAGTGTGCATATGTGTGTGAGAAATCTCGCTGAGTTGGTGTACAGCAGTAGCCGAGGGCATCCCTCTGTCTGAGGTTTGACTGCAGATTTTGCCTCTCCGGCATGTTAGTTGCTTGGTGACCATTTTTAGGGACCCAGCAGTTACTGAAATCCATGTAGTTCACCACTGCTCAGGCTCCCTTTTTTTTTTGACATTTGTTTTTTTTGCTTTCATGTTGAACACAGTTTCCTCAGTTCTAAGAATATGATTATGAACCTTCTGCTTTTAAAATCTGGTATGCCTTTTCTCCTGTGTCTTCAGAAACCCCCCCCCCCCCCCCTTCATAGTACTGTAAGGTCATGAGCACCTTGGTTAGGAGCCTCGAATGCGAGACTCAACAACCCTGTGGCGGTTGTTCAGAATCCGTGTTGAGCCTGAACACGGGTTCGTGTTTGTGGAGCAGGAGGGAGGGCTGCGTTTCCAATGCGAGGGACAGAATGCATAATGCCGGTCTGTCCAAAACCAACAAACAAGAGCTCCCTGGAGGACTGCTGTTGCCTCTCGTTACATCAGCGCGGAGGAATTCCGCCGTACCATAGATACTTTAGAGCCACCAGATCCTCGGCTTCGTGCTCTGGACTTCTGAAGCTCTACTCTCCCTCCGCGCCTTTGCCGAAACATTCCGAGCCAAGCGTCTGGGAGTCTAAGTGATCTGTGCCTGACCTCGGTGCTTATTCCAAAGGCTCGCTGGTGGAATTGATGGAATGAATTAATTCCCCCCCCCCCCCCCCCCCCCCCAATTCTCCACCCTGATCCCCATTCCTCTCTTCCACGTCTTCCCCCCTCTATCTACCCTATACCTCCCCTCCCCAAAAAAATAAATGCTTCCTCTACTGTTCCCTCCCGCATGCTAATTAGTGACAAAAGGTTACATAACACTGGGGTGTTGTGGTCCGCCCATTACACTCCTTTATCTGGGGTGTTGGTGATTTACGAATCTGTTTGCACTCACTGTAAGTTGCTCTGGATAAAACAGGAATATCAAGTAATTTTTTTATTAACTGCTTTTATAGAAATTCGGTAACAATTACTGCTGGTTACTGTTTGTGCTAATATTCAGGATGGAATTCCTGTTTTATTTGTATGTGTAGTTTTCAGTTAGCTCGCCTGTTCTGTTGAAAACTCTCAGGGATCTGCAGGAGGGTTTCTGAAGTTCACCAGCGTGCAAAGAGTTAAGGTATATGAAATGCTCGTTTGAGCGAGGGGTGCTAACGATGCTCCGGCTGGCTGGTTTACCTCTGCGCCTGTCCGTCTCTCCTCCGCTGACACTGTCCTCCTCCGTCTTCCCTACTGCTCGTGCTCTCAGGGGCATTTCGCGAAGCAGCGCTCACGCAGAACCATCTTTTGCTTAGCAAATGACTCCCATAAAACCAGAAGCTTCATGAGCGCGCCTTATAAACTGTTCCCTGTGCAGCCGTGTGCTCTTACTGCCGTCCAATCCGGGAACTGGTTCAGCGGTGAGTGAAAGAAGTCTGTTTAGGCCATCTCTGGGCTAAAGCCATGGTAATGCATTGGCTACAGTGGAGTCTAATGGTTAGTGTTCGGGTTAGGGTTAGGGTTAGGGTTCGGGTTAGTGTTCGGGTTAGGGTTAGGGTTAGGGGTTAGAGAGCTCAGAAGTTGCTGGTTTTTCTGATTTCCTTTCAGTCAGTAGCCAGTTTAGGCCGTGGAAGCAAGGCGTGCTGACTTTTTAGCCGATCGGTGACTCAAATGAAGCACTTCAATGCAGGAACATGTCAAACACCCACAGACACAGCAGCCCTCCATGATTTGAGTTTGAGATCCCTGCTCTATGCCATACAGGCTTTATTGACTGTATTAGCCCAACACTAGTGTTATTAACTTTGCCGTGGTGTTTTTTTTTTTCTTGTTTTTTTGGGGGGGGGGGGGGTGGTAGAAAGCATACAGTGAATAGCCCACATTAGGGGACTGGTAACCCTTTGTCCCTGTGCTGGACTGTATATATTACTGTATATTTGTGATTATTTGGCGAGCCCTCTCTAACCCCCCCCGCCCCCGTCCCCCCCCGCCCCCCCCCCGCAGGCCTACGAGCTCTCCACGCTGACGGGCACGCAGGTGCTGCTGCTGGTGGCCAGCGAGACGGGGCACGTGTACACCTTCGCCACGCGCAAGCTGCAGCCCATGATCACCAGCGAGACGGGCAAGGCCCTGATCCAGACCTGCCTGAACTCGCCCGACTCGCCGCCGCGCTCCGACCCCTCCACCGACCAGCGCATGAGCGCCACCGGCTTCGAGGAGACCGACCTCACCTACCAGGTGTCCGAGTCCGACAGCTGCGGGGAGGCCAAGGTGAGCGCGCCTCGCTTTCCTGTTGCCCTCGAACCTCGTCGCGCCTTCCTCTGCTGACGTCACTTCCTGTCACTGTTACCTTGCCCTGCTGTCCTGGCTTACATAAATTCTTGTTACTGTCACCTTGTGGTGCCTTCCTGGCCTACATGGCTTCCTGTTACTATCGTTTCCTGTTACGTTCGTATAGCTTTAGGTAGAAAGTGTGAGCATATGGCCGCAATTTTGTCACACTCACAATGCAGAGTCATGGCAGTATAGCCAAGCTGTGCCAAAATTGGAAATGTGTGTTTTATTTTTAAGGGGGGGTGGTGGGTTGAAAATTATTTTGGCACCAAAATGTATTAGTTACAACACAATTTTGGAGAGTGCTCAAAGCAATGAGTGGTTGTTGGAGTGTGGATAAAAGAATTCTGAAAAGAAAAATCCTCTCACCTTCCAGTGTGAAGAAACGTCACCTTAATAATGGCGTTGTTGAGATTTTGGGCTATTGCACTGCGGCAGCTTTGTCCAGATGTAACCCTAGCTGGCCACAAAGCGAGATGGTACCTGCTGGAGATTTGAGGACACACTGACTCTCCCCCCCTCCTCATAATTAAGGGGATTTTCATAATGAAATGTCAATTTGCAGCATTCCTTATCGTGAGTGACAGCGCCTTGTGACTCCTGTCAGATGTGCGCAGTAAATATAGCGGCACACATGATGTCACCACGGCACAATGCCGGCTGTGCAGCGTTCTGGACAGACCTGGGTTGAAAACGCATTTGAAACACTCGGTGAGCTTATTCCTGTGGCAGATCTTGCCGAGAATTCTCAACCTTGCTAATGTTGCTACCCGGGCAACTGATTGATTGACGGCTCTGTGCCGAAGCCCCGCCCACCTGGTTTCCCGAGGGGAAAGAACGAAAGGCGCTATTAAAGGGGGCGGCTTTTTGCGTTTCCGCTGGAGTCTTTTAAAAAAGTGTCTGAAAATCTGCAGGGTTTTTTTTTTTCTAACCTACCTCAAAAGGGGTTAAATTATTTCAGGTGCCTGTTTGACCCAGATCAGGTCCTGCGCCCCAGAACATGTATAACACAGCTCCTCCTGCCACCATACCTCTTCAGGCTGCAGGGCTGAATGTGTGGAATCAGCCGGCTGAATGTCATCCCCCCTTTTCTCACTCAGTATTCGTGTTCATGCGCTTGCGATGCTCTCTTGGACGAGGCTGTAAAATAAACTGGTGCTAATATGCTAATTACAGTCGTGTATAATGAGCAGGGTTTTTTGCTTCTTAATTTGCTCAGTGGAAGTGTTACCCTGGGCTGATCAAAGGGAATGAAAGGGGTGAGGAAGTTTTGAGCTGAATCTGGGGCTGCTGTCTGTGTTTTTGTTTTAACCGTGTGTTTTGTGTTGAGGTTGAACGTCGCCTGTGCCGTTTGCCATTTGCCGTTTTGCTGTTGTCATAATTTGGTAGGAGCATCTGGTGCCATTTTGGATGGACCTGCTTGGATATTCTCTTTGTATGATAGTGATGTTTTGTGTGCGCGCGGGTGAGAGTGTGTGTTTGCGTGCGTGAGTGTGTGTGTGTGTGTGCATGACAGACACATCATTTTCCATTGTAGGTAAGTGGGCTGCTGGCTGCTTGTTGCGTGTCGATATGCCTGTCTTCTCATTGGTGGGTGAGTGTGGGCGTGTGTGTTCTTGTGGGAAATATTTTGGAATCCAGTCCCTTTGGGCTTTGTTTCTTGCGATCGCCCCCCCTCTGGCCCCGCCCATCCAGGCCCAGCTCCGCCCTCACACGGGGGTTCGGCTCGAGCCCACGCAGAGGTTACCCCGCCTCGTCGCCCGAACACGGCGGCATTAGCGCCTTCCGCCCAATCGGCTTGCCCGAGAGAAACACGGCGTCGCGGAAGAGCGGGCGCCGTCTCTCTCACCTTTAACTCCACTTGGCGAAACGGGTTTGCGGGCGCTCGTTTTTCGACACACCGCCCCCGATCGGCTGCGTGCCCCCGCACGCTGTCGCGCCCCACCCCCCACCCCCACCCCCCCGTGGTCGTGCTCCGGCGTGCCCCCTCTCATTGATGAAAGTTTGATTGTGCCACCGTGCCCATATATAGTCTGGTTTCCCTGCCTGCTCTCTTGGCAGCGCTCGCGCACATTCCTTATAAGCTGCAGCTGTCTCCCGCTTTGGAAGCCGCTGACTTTTTTTTTTTCTTATTTAGTAATGTGGGGGGGGGGGGTTGGGAGAGGGGAGGAGAGTGTGTAAGTTACGGAAGGGGAGGGTGGGAGAGTGCTTGAGCTCGGCAAATGGGGTCGGGGGCGGGCGGAGGAAAGTTTGCGACCGTGTGTGTGTGTGTAAGTTTGTTGGGGGGGGGGTAAATCGGGGAAGGTGGGGTGTAAGTTTTGGCCAGGTGCCATGGCTCCTAGGCTGGGGCTTGTTCGAGGGTAGTGCTGGTTGGTCAAAGGGTGGGGTTTGGTTTTAATGGGGTGTTGGTTTGAGGGGGTGGGGTTGGTTAAGAGTGGGGTTGGTTGGTGGGTATCAGAGAGGGTAAATGGAACCCTTTGCCATTTGAAAACCACTCTCGGTGGTCTGAATCTTTTCTCCCGGCACTGACTCCTGGAGCTACTCACTGGAGCTCACTCCTTACGTAAGGAGTGGGAGTATTTCAGTCCTCTGTCATTATTCTTTCTTTTTTTTAAGAAAAGAAATAACAGAATGTCACACAGTGGGCATAGCAGAAGGGGGAGTAATGAAGTAGACGTTACAAAAAGCTCCAAGCGGTCCTAATGGAGCACAGGTTCTGGTTCTGGTTCAGGTTCAGCCAGGATGCACACATGGGCTACATTAATATTAGGCTTTTAGGAGATGTGTTTATCCCATGCACTATCCTGAGTGGGGCGTGTGGCAGTAGCTGAAATGGGCCTGTATTTGCCCCCATGCGGGGCAGTAACATTGTTTTACTGCCCTCAGGCTCTTGCGTCTTTCAGGGCTGGGTGTTGGAAGCCTCTCTTCCCCCTTTGGTGTTTTTGGGTGGTTCTGTGTGTGCCAGCCCCAGGGTGTGGTTGTGGGCTCTAACACAGACACAGGGGCTCTTTGACAGATCAGCTGGAAGAGGGGGCTCTGGATCAGAGCATCTGCTAAAATGCCTGTAATGTAATGTAAATACATGTTTTTAATTGCAGTATCTGAAAGTGAGTATAATCTTGCCTCTTAGCCCCTGTATTGTGACGGGTTGTAATAGCTGGATAATATGTTTCCATGCCGACGCTCACGTAGCCGTTGTCATGTGCTGCATGGACTCCTGATGGAGTTTTAGTGCTGTATTTTGGAGGTGGCGGGGGGGGGAGGGGGGAGGGGCTTGCTGGTGTCCCGGGGGTCATGTGTGCCGTTTGAAGTGGCCTCTCCGCGTGTGGGGAGGGACACGCACGCCGTCCGTGAGATAAAACGCGTGTCGCCGTCTCCCTTTGTCTCCAGAATTCTGCTCTTGATTTAACATCCCACAGTGATTCATTTTGTCTTATTTATTTGTTTATTTATTTATTTTGGAAGAAATACAAATGTTTCTTGTCATTGTAATTGGGGGTTTTTTTTCTCAGAAGAATTTTGGGAATGTTTCTGACCCTAGCCCGGCCCAGGGAAAAGCCCTTGAGTCTGAACCTCTGGACTCGCGCAGACCTCCTCCGTCGCGTTTATTCGCTGCGTTCACGGCTGAAAGTCTTGGCCGTGTTCAGAGGCGTTAGTGTTGATTTGGCTTCAGCGCTTCTCTAGTCTGTTTCAGTGACGTGACTCTCTCTCCCTGCGCTTAAAAACCCGAGCGTGGAGGCCGTGCGCTCTCATCCTGCTTTATAAAACTTTGGCTGGTCTGGCGACCGCTCGAGGGAAGCCGCGTATGAGCCGCGTTATTTTATTAGTGGCTTTGCCTGAGGTCCTCTTTCTGCTTTCCGGAAAATGCGTACCGTAGCTTTAAATCCTCCGGGAAGGGAAGGGGAGGGGGAGGGGGAGGAGCCTGGGGGTGACAAGTGAGTGTCATTGAGATAATGGAAGGTAAATGCACTGAGATATTCGCCCTTATCGCGGCAGTGCTTTTAAATAGCTGGAGAGTGAGGCACACGCAGAACACAGTTACAGATGGTGTTGGGTTAAGAGAGAAAAACCCGGCCTCGTCTCGTCATAACGAGGCTGTCCAGTCGAGAAAGCGTTTCACGCTAGACCCAATTATAAGGGTCTGTATTTCTGCAGAAAGAGCACGGCAGGCTAAAAAGTCAACACTGTATTAAAAAAAAACATTATTTATGGCGATGTGTGTGTGCGCGTGTATATTTGTGTGCTTGTGCCTGTGTGTGTGTCCGCACCAAGGACACCCACCTCATTAGACAGACAAGTAAAACTCAGTTTCCCACCGTCCAGTTGCATATTTCCCATCTTGCTTTTGGGTCGGGGCCTGTAGGAGAGGCTAGGTCCCGGCCTGTGACAAACCGGCGTCTGGCTCACACCGCTACTTGGCTAGCCTTTATCGGGTGGAAAATAGCTGCAGTGTCGAATAGGACACAATATATAGCTTTATATACCCTGTAAAATAAAATATAAGGAGCAATATGGATAAAAATGCTCTTTTCCTTCTGTGGAAAGAGTGAGGAGGAGAAAAGAGATGGAGGGAGACAGAGTGAAAGATTTATATTTTTTTGTCAAACTTTTATTTCACCACCGGGGCGTAGAAGTGCTTTTTACGAGTGAGAACGAGAGTGGAATAAAAAAGAGATGGAGGTAGACACAGAGGAGAGAGAGGGAAGTGGAGGGATAAAGAGCATGAAAGAGTGGAAAAAGATTTGGGTGGGGGGGGGGGAGAGGGGTACGTAGAAGGGGCTGTGTGGGAGAGGTCCTCTGGAGTGACAGGGACAGGGCTCCCGAATTGGGCTGCCCTGCCTTATTTAGCCGTCCCAAACGCGGCTGTGAATTCCATATGGCAGGCAGGGTGTCAGGACTGGAGACAGGGGCCGCCAAATGGGAGATTAGGGATTTGGGGGGAGGGGGGGCACAATGGAAACCTCTACCTGGGACAGTAGAGCAGGGGGAGGGGCAGTTAGAGCCACTGCTGTGTCCTGTGTGGGACCAGTGTGTGGGACCAGTGTGAGGTCAGTGTGGGACCTGTGTGAGGTCAGTGTGGAATCTGTGTTGGGATCTGTGTTGTTGGACTGGTGGTTTACTTCTGTAGTGAAGAGAACTGGTATTTTCTCTGCCAGTAAAAACAAAAGGAAATTAAATTACAAACAATTTTTAAATTCTGATATAATACATATAAACTTTTACACACAAAGTGTATTTGGATTTGAATTTGGAGCTGAATTTAGACATTTGAATTTGAACATGCAGTAGGTCAGGGGCTGTCTGAGGAGCTGTCTGTTAATGCGATACCATATCTCCTCCTTTAGGTCATAATAAACACTAACACTGGGGGGGTCAGATAGGAGGGGCCCTGGGGGGGTCAGATAGGAGAGGCTCTGGGGGGGGGGGGCGGGATGATAGGGGGTCAGAGGTCAGGGGTGACAGGATGCAGATGTCTGATGCAGGACTGCTACACGCTGATGTTAGTGGCGGGGTGTAAGAAAGAGAGAGAGATGGGCTAACTATATAAGCTGTGGTTTAAGGAAATGATGTTTCATCTGAATTTAATGTAATTGATAGCTCCATGCCAGCACAGAATTCTTGAGTCTGAGTTTTGAGTTTGACAGAGAGGGAGTATTTTTGCGTGTTTCTTGAACAGATGTCTTATGATTTCCTTGAAAATGCAGAACAAATTCCTTTCAAGGACAGTGAGCCTGTTGCATGATGGGAAGGGTCGGACAGGAAGTGCATACAAACAGCTGCCCATCGGGCATGCGCATACTGCCGGTGGCTATCTGTAGGTCCCGACAGGTCCATTCAAAGCCTTCGCATTTTACAACCTGGGACACAATTGGTGTGAAGTGCCCTCTAGAAATATAAAACAGATCTGTTGATTGGTTGGAAACCCACAGGAAGAAGAACCAAGCCTGACAGTCTTAATAACAGTTGGCCTCCACACGTTTTCGCCAGAGGATAAGCTGTCTTATGACTGCAGCCACAGATTCTCACTAGTGACTAGATGCTCAACTCTGTGGTCTTAACATGGAAAGTTCTGTCTCTCTGCCACTGAAGCTGAAACATTCCGGTTTGATGAACCGTGACCAAGTGCAGTGCTGTGTGAAAGTTCTGTGTGGTAATAATACAGAAAGGGAAAACCCCTGTAACCAACCGGAACGTCCTGCACATAAGAGGCGGAGCAGAGGGAAGGAACGCGGGAGCTGGGTATCTGGGTGCATTTGCAGAATCTATGGTTGCTCAGAGCATTCTGGGAAGAAGGGGGTAGATTCACTGTAATGGCAGTGTGGGGTATCAGAATGCCGGGTAGCGGGGGGGGGGGGGGGGGGCGTGTGGCGTCGCTGTGCCCCCTCCCCCAACCCCCAGTCCCCCCCCCATACTGACGGTCATGCCACAGCTGGTGCAGAGGGGGGGGAGTTAATCTGCCCACCCCCCCTCCTGCCCCGTCCTGCTCGGGTTTCCCCTCAGCTGTCTGCACCCTCAGCTGTTCACACGCCTGTCTCCGCTCCGCCCCCGACGACCGCCTCGACGACCGCCCGCCTGCTGCCACCTCACCTTGCCGCTAGACACACGGACACTCTGTCCGTTTCAATAAAGTTTTATCATTTTTAATCATGAGAATTATCCAGTTTTATCGTCATTTTATTATAATAGAGGGTGGTACTAGTACTATGCTTACCGGTAATAATAATACCTTTATATTTGTACGTTATGTGTAAATCAAAACAATGTTAGCAAACAGATTTCGCAATTTGGAATAGGAGACAAAAGTTCAACAGCATGAACAAATTGTATGTAAAATGAAATATAAAATACAGAAAATGTAATTGTTGTTTTATTATTAAGAGCATTATTTTTGGTAATTGTTGTTATTAGCTTGTGTTTAATAATCCTACATTGGTGAATGTGAGCATAGCCAGGTGCGTGCTGGTTGGCTGGAGGTCGTGTGATGTCACAGCCCGGCGGAAAGCGGGTAAAAACGGGACAGAGCGGTTCGACTGACCGCTTCGTTTGCGGCGTTGGCGTCACCCTTGTTTGTTTTGCGGCCGCGGCGGGCTGTGTTTGCGAAGCGTTTGGGGCGTGGGGTGAGGGGGGGGAGGTGGAGGGGGGGGTTAAAGGGGCGATGTCTTTTTTTACCGATGAGCGGGGAGCGTCTGGCTCCCGAAACGCAGCTGCTGGGGAGGCCTGCCCCCTCTGGACGAGCCTGAGAGAAACACACGCTGTCCCAGAGTCACCGTTCCCCCTGTCCCGTCCCCAACGGGCGCTCTGCCACCCCCCACCGAAACACAGGCAGGGTCAGGACCTGGGAACTAAAAACTGGCGGTTGGATTTATCGAGAAACTAAATAATAATAATAATAATAATAGTAATAATAATTATTATTATTACAATGTAGTTGAAATACAAATAGTGCAAAAAACGGTGGAGTACCATAATGCAAATGAAACTGGGTTAATTTTGTCCCCTCTGGGCCACCGTCCTGCCAGGCTAGGTGCATGTGATCAGTCTGCTCCTGTTTGAGTTGAGGGAAGGACCTTGGACTGCGAGGCCCATGACAAGGTCAGGGCTGTATCTATGGCGACACCACCCGGCCCTAAACAGCCCCCCCCCCCCCCCAGGGTTCATCCCCAAATCCCCGGAACCCGTTCCTTCACCTGAACGTGTTTCTGGCCCAGGCCTCATTCTGGTAGCGGACCTGACGTGCACTTTAGGTACCATCACTAAAATGCATGTTGTAAATAAATGATTCTTCTCTGTGAACTGAACAGTTAATTCTCCTGTGCTAGTGACTTTGCTCTGAACATGGGTTTCGATTTCTTTTCAAATTTTACCGGTCATTTGAGCCAGGCATTTAGCAGACGCTCTTTTCGGGTGAGGCTTATGTAACACGTTTTTAAACATCAGCCAGACACCTGCTGTAATGATTCAGATGAGGTACGTTTGACAAAGGGCACAAGGGAACAGTGCCCCACCTGGGAATCAAACCTGCAACCTCTGCAGTCACTTGCACAGTTTCCTCAGCCATTACATTACATTATGGGCATTTAGCAGACGCTCTCATCCAGAGCGACTTACACAACTCTTTACATGGCATTTACATTGCGCCCATTTATACAGCTGGATATACACTGAAGCAGTGCAGGTTAGGTACCTTGCTCAAAGGGTACAACGGCAGTGTCCTAGTTGGGAATCAAACCTGTGACCTTTAGGTTACAAGCCCAGTTCCTTACCCGCTATGCTACACTGCTGCCCAGAGAAGTGCACTGTTTGCCTATGGTGAGGCGGGCGGGTGCGCGGCGCTCTGCGCTGGACTTTGTGTCGTCCTGTGGGAGGTGGAGGGGGGGTCCTGTGCTCGGGCTGAGCCGGGCCCAGACCGTTTACGGCGGGTGATTTTACAGTCCCGGGATGGCGGTTTCCCCCCGTGGTCCGCGGTCCCGCCGCGCAGATGCGACTTCCCCCCCCCCGACCGCCGGGGGAATCGGGAGCGCGGGCACCCCGCGAGCGATCTCCCACTTCCTGTCGGGTTTTGGAGAACAGAGAAAAGGAGCGGGGGGGTTGGGGGGGTTTGGGGGGGCGGGGTCTTATCAGCGGAGCGCCGTGTGTGTTCCCCGATCCGGCCCAAACCGGCCGGCTCCTCGGCGGGGCGCTTTATTAACCCTCCCCGCGCCGGCAGCCTCGTGGTTAGCCGCCGCCGGCTACGTCCATAGCCTGACCCGGACGTGCGGACCATAATTCATCACGACCGCTGCTCTTCCATGCGTTGAATTACATTATATCATGTCATCTTCTTAAATGTCGACATTGTATTTGTATGAATTGTCCGTGCTATGCGTAACCTTGTATTTCCATTTTTTTTTATTTTTTAAAAACACCCTTTGGTAGTTTTCTTCTGGCCCTATGTACTGTCAGTTTCATAATTCAGCAACCCTTTCAGAAGCCCAAATGATGAAATGATGGTTATCATTGGTAAATGGAGAATGGAAGCAGTTTTTTTTTATACCAGGTTTTATACAGCGCTGATGGGATATGTGCTGTTTTAAAAGTTCACTGGGAGAATGAGCGGTTTTGAGGTCGCACGGTTGCAGCGTGTGCGTTTCCCTCCCTAATGCAGTGAGTGGGCAGTCGTCTGTCCCCAGGGGGCGCTGCTGAGAGAGGGCAGGCTCTGGGCTATCAGAGTGGGTGTGTGGTAGGACACGGTCCTCATAATGCAGCATGCACACACACACACACACGTACACACACACTTACTCACATGCACCCACATGCACACACATGCACCCACATGCGCACACACACACACACACACTCGCTCGCACATACACACACTGACACAAGCATATGTCAGGCCCTCTCCCACCCTGCTTGTAGCTGTCTTTTTAATTACTGTGCCCTTATGACCCTGCTGTAACACTCCAGTGCCTGTTACCTGATGCTGTGATGTCATTGTTTGGGGGAGGGGCTTGGAGGCATGGCTCCACTGCTTCACAGTGACCTCATTGCAGTGACCTCATTCACTATGGAAACCCTTTTACATGGGACCCTAGCTCTGAGTGTGGTTGCCACGGAAACCTTAACAATACAGGAAGTGTGCCCCAAATCTTAATTTTGAGTTTCAATTACTGTGGTCTGATATGGGAGTGCAGCTTGATTCACGAGCGCTTCATTGCACCTTCATTGATAATGGTGTGTGCCTGTGCGTGTGGGTGTGTGTGTGTGAGAGAGAGCGGTGTGTGTGTGTGTGTGTGTGTGTGTGTGTGTGTGTGGTGTGTGGGGGTAGGAGGTGTGTGTGTGTGTGTGTGTGTGGTGTGTGGGGGTAGGAGGTGTGTGTGTATGTGTGTGTGTGACGCTGGTCTCGGAGGACAGGCCTGTGCGTAGCTGTGCTCGGAGCGCTGGGCTAATTGGCCCGGGCCCACTCAGCGTGGGAGTCCGCTCTCCGCGCCGTTACCCGGGGATACGCCGCCATGTTGGGCCGAGCTCTCCGGCCCTGCCTGTCTGGAGACTTTGTTCAGACCCTCTCCCCCTCCCCTCGTGTTCCCGTTTTGGGGGGGGGGGGGGGGGGGTTTTGTTGTTGCCCGCGGCGATTTATGCCCTCCTGTCCGACGCCCTCGCCAGGCGACGCCGCGCGGCGCTTCCTGCGTGCCGTCGCCAGGGCCGGGAGAGGCGCTTCTGCCCGTGACGCGCCTTCAGATGCGCGCAGATCCGCCCAACAGGTCTGTAAATCAGCCCCCCCCCCCCCGTCTCCAGCGTTAGCCACCCAGCTGCTAGGATACATAATTCTTCCCTGCTAAGCAACCGTAGTGGTTTCCATGGAACTTTTTTGGATCCGGCCGCCGCTGATGCTAGTGCTCGGTTTGGGTAAATATTTAGATTTTTGTCCACCAAAACCCCCTCGGTCTGGTGCACGGACATTAGGGCTGCCCCCCCCCCCCCCCCCCCCCCCCCCCCCCCTTTTCGTGTTTTCCCTCTGGGAGCAGCTCAAGCCTCGTCAAAGTTTTCCTGTGGAAACCATAGACTAATTTTAGTAGTGTGGCCTTTGTGCGCACATGCATACATTCTCTCTCTTTCTCTCTCTCTCTCTCTCTCTCTTTCTCTCACACACAGACACACACTCACAGACGCACACACACACGCAAAACTCCATTCCTCCACAGCTGTTGTGGTGCTGGAAATAGAATGCCTTCTCACCTTGAGGGGCACCTGTTCTTCTGTCACAGAGGCAGAGATTCCATTGACACACACACACACACACACACACACACGCTCACGTACACACCAGACCTAGATCAAATAATTCCGGCCAAGTAGAGACAGTTTTAAAAGAAACGTATTTCCAACAACATGCTGAATTTCTGAATTCCATGTCTATTAGTGACGCGAAATGTTTTCACATCCTGCTCCAGGCCAGCATTTAAAGAGTTGAAGGTAAACACATGATGACCTGGGGACATGTCTTAACCTGTTTTTAGAGGCTTTTTCCATCTTTCCCTGGGTCTGCAGTTGAAAACTAGCCTGTTGGCTGGACTGGCACATTTACATTACATTACATTACAGGCATTTAGCAGACGCTCTTATCCAGAGCGACTTACACAACTTTTTTACATAGCATTTTACATTGCATCCATTTATACAGCTGGATATATACTGAAGCAATTCCGTTTACAGTGATGTTGATTAAGTGCTCTTTCCCTCTCAAAATAAACTTGTAAATAAAGTATTTCAAATATGTACTTCACGAACACACACACCAGTAATGTTAATGTGCTCTGTCCCTGTTAAAATAAACTTGTAAATAAAAGTATTTCAAGTACGCATTTTCCGCACACACACACAAACACACATACTGTACACACACGCACACCTGCACCAGTAATGTTAATGTGCGGTGTCCCTGTTAAAATAAAGTTGTAAATAAAGCATTTAAAATACGTATTTTGAACACACGCGCGCACACACACACACACACACACACACGCACGCACAGTAACTCAGCCCAGGAACAGCCTGTGTTAACCCCCCCCCCCCCCCCGAGTACACCAGACCCGTCATATTTATCCCTTACTGTAGGCAGGGCTGCGGAGGGAGTACACACGAGCCTGTGCTTTTAATGAGATAATCAGCACGCTCATTTGCATAATCCGACCTTTGAGTTTTTCCTAAACCCATCAGCTGATGTCTGTGTTTGTAGTCTGATCTGCCAGTGAGCCTGTGTTTTTGTGCTGATGGGTAAATTAGCAAATTGAGCGAGGGGTAATTGTGAGGATCAGTTGTCCCCTGTCCTAATTTTAGCTGAAATTCTGTGCGTAAGTACAAATTCGTAAATTTGTAATTTCTCAGAGTTTGAGTGCAGCTCTTGGGTCGGGCTTCCAGGCTTTATCAGAACCAAACCTTTTACAGAACTCCTGCTCTCCGATGCCTTCGTCTCTGTCTCTCAAACTCTAATGTGGATTCAGAGCTGCTTTTTTGACACAAAGGAGGAGGTTTTTATCTCCAGCAGAATGCTGCCGGTGCCAAATATAATGGGAGTCAATCTGTGGAGCTGAAGTGCTGTCACTGTTCAGTTGCATGATTGACAATTTCTCTCTGTTCTTTCTCTCCCTCTCCCACTCCCTCCCTCCCTCTCTCTCTATTTCTATGTCCCTCCCTCTCTCCCCCCTACCTCTCTCCCTCTCGCTCGCTCCCTTCGTCTCCCTCCAACTCTCTCTCTCCCTCCCTCTTTCCCCCTCTCTCCCCCTCCTTCCTCACCCTCTCTCCCTCCCCCCTCCCTCACTCCCCTCCAACTCTCTCCCCCCCTTCCCTCCCTCTCTCTCCTTCTCCCTCTCCCTCTCTCTCCCCCTCTCCCCCTCTGCCCCCCTCCCTCTCTCTCTCCCCCCCTCCCCCTCCCTCTCTCTCTCATTCCCTCCCCCTCTCTCTCTCCCCCCCTCCCCCCCCCCTCTCAGGACATGCTCAAACCCACGTTCACGGTGACCAGCCTCCCGGGCGGGGGCGGCGGCGGGCCCCAGCACACGGCCGCCACCACGTCCGGGCTGCAGGTGAACAGCAGCCCGTCGTTTCCCATCACCACCTGCTGGCCCGTGTCGGCGTGCGCCAGCACCAGCAGCGTGGCCAGCACCAACGGCACCGTGCTCAAGACCACGGGCTCCGCCAACGTCATGCAGCTGCCCGGCGGCTTCACCTTCATGTCAGGTGGGTGACCGGGCGCCACGGAGACCAGCCCGCGCCGTCGCTAACTTAACACTGGGCACTCGCTCTCACTCTCTCTCTTTCACTGTCTTTCTCTCTCTGTCTCTCTCTCTCTCTCTGTCATTGTCTCTATCTCTGTGTCACTCTCTCTCTCTGTCATTGTCTCTCTCTATCTCTCTGTCACTCTCTCTCTCTGTCATTGTCTCTCTCTATCTCTCTGTCACTCTCTCTCTCTCTCTCGCTTCTCTTCCCCCATTTCCCTGTCTTTCTCTGCTTCCCTGTTCCTGTTTTCTCACTCTTGTCTGTTTCTTTCTCTCTGGTTTTCACTTCTGTTTCTCCATTTCTGTTTCCTCTGTTTATCTTGCTCTCTGTCTCTCTCCATTTCTGTCTCTGTTTCTTTAACTTTCGCTCTTTCTCCAGACGTGTGACAATTGGACAGGAACTACAACATGACATTTCCGAATACGTCTTCCCCTCGTGTTCTCCATCGGGTTTGGTGGTTCTGGTGGCTCCGC